>NC_073691.1:107796732-108096732 GCF_029784155.1 Uranotaenia lowii | reverse complement strand
GTGGAGTAGGCTTAATGATCATTAACCAGTATATATAATAATAATGTTTATTGGGCTTTTTAACCATTAAATTTTTTTTATTTGAACGTTAAAGTGCGAGAATAACTAAAAATTCATTCAGATTACGGTGATATATGTTGATATTTTTGAAAGAAATAAAGAAGTAGCAGATTGAAACGCAAAGCACCACGGACCAAAACATGGGGATTGTGATATTTTGAAAATTTTAAATTTAAGTTTCCATTGAAAATTAGTTTATTTTGCTTTGCGTGAAATTTGAAATAATATCATAAACATTGAATTTGGTATTGGATTACTGATTCATAAATAATTTTTTTTAAAATTTCGTTTTAGGATTCCAATTTAAACTTTAGTTGCTGATGCTTGGCTTTTAATAAATTTTCAAAGAAGTAATGATGCCTTTTGTAAACTCTACTCAAAACCGCCGAATTAAAAATACGTAAAAAATTCACCTGCAATCATGTATTCGCTTTTTCTTTAAACCATTTATAATGAGATCTTCGTATATAAATCTTTCGATTATAATTTGATCTACAGGTGAGCTGAATTGCGTGAGTGCATTACTTTCATTACTCTCACTAACTTTTATAAACAATTCAACTTTATTTGTTCACAAATTCATTCGATTTTTTTCGTTTGACTCAGTAAGCAGTAAATTTTCGTTTGACGAATTTTTTCGTTTCACTCAGTAAGCAAGTAAATTTTCTTTTAACCAAAGAAAAATGTTTTCAACGGTAAGGATTTCTTTTTTTTAATAAAAACTTAAAACTCGGAAGACATATTGGTTTGAGCAGAACTCAAAATCGAAAAATCGAATTAGGTTTGGCCGGTCGTGTTTAAAATCTAAACCAGTGAGCTTAGCTATATAGGAGGATTCAGAATGAAGAATGGTAAGTGTAGGTACATTAATCCGTCAATCAAAAAGTGATTTTCTATAAGCGCTTACATTGTTACAGAACCACCCCTATTCCTCTCCAAATCCAGTTGTTACTTTCGGCGTGACCTTCAGCGAAAATCACCAGTCAGATGGTGAGTAAAGCCAGCAACCGGAGTTGCTTCCGGAAGTCTATTTAGCGACCCATGAAGAATGCCCTTAGGCCAGAATGGCAAACTTGTCAACAAAATTTATGACCGGATAATTCAATTATAGTGACACAGTGTTTGTGTTAGTCTTTGTGAATAAATGATTCAATGAATAAATGCATTTTAAACTAAATAAAAATTACATTGTAGCAAACGAAAACAATTTTGTATCAAGTGAAACTGTTTTTCTATCAAAGCATTCAGATTTTAATTCAAAGATTTTTTAAAAACAAAACTCTTCCAAACAAAGAAAAAGGCATTTGAAAGAAAAGAATTTTTATTTAGCCCATAATCCAAGGAAAAAAAAACCTTAGTTTTGCGGTACTTTCCTATGAAAATAAAAATTCTGAAGGGGCCGCTCAAATATTACGTATCGCAATTTTCGGTAATTTTCAACCCTCCCACCCCCCTACGTAACACATTTTTATCAGATTTTCCATCAAAAATTCCTAAACCGTAACCAACTGCTATAACCCCTTACCCTTTCCCCCGCCCGTAAACGCGTTACGTAATATTTGAATGGCCCCATTTCCACTGCGTTCAAATTTCATTTTTTGAATTTAAGAAAAAGGTTTACTCACCAGAACGCAACTCATCCGGATCATTTTCGCTGCCGGGGTCCGGGTCCTGGTCGCTCTCCAGGAAAGTTGGCTTGCTGGCTGCCGGTTTGTCACCTGATACCGGATAAGACCTCGGTCTCTTCTCTTTTGAAGATCCTGAAAATAAATAAAAAATATTAGATTAGTTCTCAAGACAGTTAATTAACAATTCAAATTAAACATACCTTGTAGTGTTCCTTTTTTCGGACCCATTTTTAGAAGAAGAAAAATCGCCGCTTTGCTGGACCGGACGCTTTCCTAAAAATGGCCGTTGGTTGCAGTTGGTTGGATAGACGAATGGATAAATTATTACACATACACAAACCAAAAAATAACAATAAACACATTAATTCTAATGTGTGTTAGTGCGATTCTTCACTGGTATCAATCGTTTTTTTCAAAATGGTTTAAATTTTATTTTGAGTCATATAAAAAAAACAAATTTGGAAAGATATAAATTTTGCATATAAATATTTATTTGTAAAGTTAGCTATATGCATTATTACTTCAAATCTATTTTGGCTTAGTATGTGGATTTTTTTATACGGAAAGTTCTCAATAAAAAATTCACTTCCTTCTGAAAGTTTAGTCTCCATAATTTTCAGACACTTTAAACCGGAAAAATTCAAAACTGCGCAATAACATAAAGCAATAATAAAAAGTATTTTTTGTGTATGAAGCATTTATCAATTTCGTGTTCAATCATCCCAATCGATGCTTTGGCTGAATAAAATTAATAAAATATGCTTCCTCAATACCATCCGAAGCATCCTTTTACAGAATTACAAGGCATTCTCAATCTTCAATAGCATATATTATACATTCATCATTGAAAAGGCACTTCAAAATTGAGTAATTTCGCCGTTTAAGTATTTGCATGTATCTATTACTCGAGTATTTCAATTGTAAATGTGCCCCACCCAGGTTCGGAGCTTCCAAAAAAGTGAAGTAAATTGTTTTTTGTGAAGTTGTCTTGGATCAGTTCTGAGTCGGAAGCGGTTCCGAAGCCGGATGATTACTGATCGATGAGCGGATTTCGAAAGTTTAGTGCGATTCAGAGTGCTTCGCTGGGTAAAAGCGTCGGAAACAGGGAACCAAGCCCTAGCCAAGCTGTTGCTTCAGGAGCTATCAAACGGGCAACTCTTTGGGAAAAAATCGGCAGGGTATCGCAGCTCCGATCCAGGCTCACCAGAGAAAGGGAAGAGGAACCATCGGAGGTTATGGCCGTTGTTATGGAACCATGCACTCGGACAGGCTAAGATGGTCGATGAAGATTTCTTTGAGACGGAACCGAGTAAGGACACGACCAATTTCACACTACCAATATTGATGTACAATTTAAACTTGATGGTCGAAATGTGCGAACAAGATTTCGATAAACAGAAATGTTCTGCTAAGGACAGAGAAGAGCAGCTGGAAATTGAGGAAGAAAATCTAATTCTCATTACCCAATTCGGATAGGATGACATCCAGACTTTGGAGGGAGCGCTCGAGTTGGTGAAGGCTTTAGTAGAACCGGAAGACGGTTCAGTTTCACTAGAAGATTGTGAGAAGATCTTTTATCCAAATCCAGTGTAATTATCCTTCCGAGTACAAGGAATTTGGCTTAGCAAATTTAACTCCAGATGTAGTTTCCCCGCTCAAAGCAGCGAGATTGAAAAAAATGGAACCCGTTTATTGATCCCACACGCCGTTTAGAACTTATCAAAAGCTACCATTCAATCCTTGTTTTCAATCAATGTTTTCAGTTTATATTGAAGTACTAACTGTATTAGAACGATTTTTGAGATGAGCTGAAAAATGATGAAAATGCATATGGGATAGTCTTGCGAACAGTGTTAGTTAGTGTGAACATCTGAAAACAGCTGTTTTATTTCGTTTTCGGTACGTACACAGAGTATTCATCAATCGAGCCAACAATTTGCCGATTGCTTTTGTAAATATGCGGAATCCTAGAATGAGCTACGTATTTCGTGACAGTTTTTCACGAAAGAAAGTTTTACGAAAGGTAAAAAAAATTGTGAAAACTTAAGAAAACTTAACACTAATACTGTACATTTATTTCAGAAACAAGGCAAAGTGACCAAACGCAGCGTTACCATTCCTTCGTTTTTGGGTCCGCAAACCCTGCTCAGTACGGAGATTCAATCAAGTTCCGGATCGAATGTTTTTTCTGACCCTAATACTAATATCCGCCCAGAAGTCGTAAGATGATCATTAATGAGAACATAGTATTTCATCAATCCAAACCTAATGGCATTTCATATTTATTTTACAGAAAGACTCAAAAAATGAGGGCCAATGTCTTGAATTAGACAATACATCTTCTTCCCAGTACCTCCAGAATATGGAATCTATGAACATAGATTCAGTCAGAGTCAGAAAGTGTACTGCACGAGGAAAATTTTAAAAGTTCTTCGAATGAAACTTTGGGAACTGATGTAAGTTTGGGAATATTTTAACCCTTTAATGTACATATATAGTGTTGTTTTCCAACAACACTAACTTAAATCAAATTATCTCTGAAACGCGTGAATATGTTAAAAATTTAATTATTTTTTGATGTAAAAGTAAAGGTTTTATCGAGAAAAAAACGTTGTTACTATCCAGTTTGTTGGGCGTTATCAATCATAAACACCCTTTTGTACTCTTTAAAAAATATTTCTAATTTCTAATGAATAGGTAAATTAAAATTTTGACAATTTTGACGAGTTATAACTCTATTAAACATGGACATTGCTACCTTAAACTTATTATGTATTTTTATTATGATGTAACAGTATCAGAACTTGATATATTGATTTAAAAAAAAAGTCATGCTCTAAAGAGTTATTTATGAAACATTTAAGATTGTCCTTTAATAGGTCGTGAGCCTACTAGGTTGAATTCAACAATTGAATAAAAGCAATCATAAATTCTGGTTGAATTAAAAGGAATCTGATTGCTTTTATTCAATCGAATATAACTCTCTGATTACAAATTGTTTCTGAGAAAGGTGTTTATAAATAGCATGCATGCAGTTTTTTATTATTCGTTTTTACAATGTTTTTTCTGGTAATCAACAAATTCAACAATTTATTTTCTTATTATTACTAACCATTATTATTTCTCTTTCCAGGAAGAAACGCCCGACAATGATATCTATCATCCAGGTTTAAACGTCCGTAAAACAGAAATATTATTCATGTTAATGAATATATTCATTAAACATAATTTGACGAACTCTGCTCTAGAGGATATATTATCGATGCTGAATATCATCCTTGGTTCTGACATGCTACCAAAGACGTTCACCAAATTTAGTGAATTTTTCTCGAAAAATGCATTTTCGCGTCACTACTTTTGTGAGGTTTGCATAAAATATATTGGAACCGAAAAAACAAAATGTTACAAATGCGACAAAGAAAAATTACATTTCTTTATTACCTTTGATGTTGTACAAAATTTGAAAGATGTTCTTCTCAAAAATTGGGAAAGTTTTGAATTTTTTTGGCGCAATAACATGAACCACACTAAAACAACCGATATGGTGACTGCCAAAGTAGTTCAAGAGCGCAAGAGAACTGACAATAACAGTATAACTCTGAGTCTGAATACGGATGGTGTAAAAATTTTCAACTCAACGGCAAAAAAATCTCTTTGGCCTATACTACTGTGCATCAATGAACTACCACCGACTGTGCGTTACGCTAAAACAAATGTTTTAGTGGCTGGGCTCTGGATGAGTAACAAAGAGCCGGATTTTCATATGTTTTTAAAACCTCTAAGTGCTGCATTAAATGAATTCCAAACAAATGGTGCAAATTTAAATGGAAGAGAAATATCGACAATACTAATAACTGCTTGCTGTGTCGATACCATTGCGAGATGCAAACTGCAAAATTTCAAACAGTTCAATGGCTACGAAGCTTGTGGATACTGCTTGCATCCAGGAACTATTCTGGGAAGACAAATTCGTTATCCTTACCGGCGGAATGTAACACTTCGAAACGAAACAGACGTGTTAAAAGCAATGGCTATAAGCGATGCGAAAGGACAGGCAGTGAACGGTGTTAAAGGGATATCACCCCTTATTTTATTTGAAAAATTTGATGTTGTGCGAAACTGCCCTATAGATTTCATGCACTGTATTCTGCTTGGCATATGTAAACAACTTTCAAAGCAGTGGTTTGAAAATCCCAAGTGTAAAGCGTACATTAAAGCACGGATTCCCGAAATCGATAATATGCTGATTAATATAAAACATTTTCATGAAGCCTCCAGGAGAGCAAGAAGAATTTCAGACCGTCATAATTGGAAGGCTAACGAATGGCTACAGTGGCTTCTGCATTATAGTAAAATATGTCTTCCGCAATGTCTACCAGGTGCATTTTATGAACACTTCCAACTTTTAGCTGTTTCTGTAGCAGAGCTTCTTCAAGATGAAATTATTGAATCCACATTTTTAAGATGTCAGCAGCGGTTAGAAATGTTCGTAGAACAATTCGAGCAACTATACGGATCAAGAGAAATGACCTACAATGTACACCTATTGACTCATTTGGTGCAATCAGCAAGGGATTATGGCCCCCTTTGGGCGTTTTCACTGTTTCCATTTGAAAATATCAATGGTGTTTTAAAAAAATTTGTTAAAGGACCAAACGAGCCATTGATACAAATAACAAATCGTTGTATAATGGCACATTTACAAAACACATCGTTTGCCCAATTTTCCAATCCTAGTGTTAGGGATTTTTGCTCCAAAAAAGTAACAAATAAGTCGTCTAGAAATGAACTGATGGTTTACGATCTTCAAGGTTTATCGAATAAATATAACAGTCTTCAACAATTCTATGTAATCGATAAATTATATAATTCTAAGTTTTTTTTCAAATCAGTTGAAACAAGAAAGACAAAAACTAACAGAAACGGTCACAACAATTGTTATTTCTCGATTGTTGAAAACGATGCGGAAGTTTTTGGAGAAATCCAAAATATTCTTTCTGATGGTAGCCAATTTTATTTTGTTTTCAAAAAAATCATCATTCAGAGTACAAATGAAGCTCTTTTTAAATACCAAGTTCAAGATGAAATTTCATTGATACGCGTTAATGATACTTTGTCGAAATATTTGACAATTGATTTTAATGGAAGTCGATATATCGTTAAACTATGTTACACATTGTATGTTGATTAGAAACATGTTAATATTGTTTTTTCGCTATATTCTTAGTACCTTTTTGTCATGGTTATTAAATAATGTTTATGACTTCATTTAAATGCAGTACGATATTTCTGTATTGGTCCGAATTCTTCGAATGTTTTTATATAGTTGATCGGTAAAAATCTCCTGATAGCCACTGTATCCTAATCAAATTATATACCGCAGCAGGAACAGTAATCGTCATGTAGGTTTCAAAGCAGGGGCTGCTTTTGAATAAGATATCCAGTTTGCAACATGTTGAAAGTCAATAACTATTTCTAAGGAATGAAAAATTGCAACATAAATTTACACAATTTCACCTCATATATTACTGAAATCAAGGAAGCGCTTCAGGCGACGTTGTGGATTCGACTTAGAATTAGGATTTTAAATTTTAACTGTGTTATTGTTTGATTCTTCAATCTATGACTTCAAATTTTAGTTCCATTCCCTGGAAGCTATCCGTTATGGATCGAAATAATTTTTACGATTAGCAATAATAATGGTTCAACCACTTAATAACGTTTTTGGGAACCGTTACTTTAAACATAAAAGTAAATGTTTAATTTGTATCGGTACTTGGAATTTGGCCAGATAAGGTTTTACTGAACAGCTACGTTCACATTAAAAGTCACTGATTATGGAAGAGTAGATTTATCGTATTGACTGTTCGAGATATAGTATTTTGGCATGCGGGTCATTTTAATGTTCCTTAACCGATGCCAACTAAACTTATATATCGATTTCAATGCCTTTCCACACCACCAAAACGAATTTTGAATGGTAAAAGAACAGTTCTTTCTTGATGCAAACGTGTGACGATGATTAATAATGGCTTTGATGCCACAAATAATACAAACGCAAACATAATTATGATGATGGCAACATTAATGCGTTGCAAAATTCGGAAAAACCCATTATATTTTCCCCAAAAGATAATCAAAAGACGAGCGACTTACATTTATTCCTTTCTGCATGCTGCTGACCCGACTTCCGGGAACCTTTTGTCGGAGCACCTCTCCGAGTGCCCTGCCATCTGGAGGCTGTTGACCAAATTGCGCAATTCGTGGTTCGCTGACACGCGACCCTGCGCGTTCCGGCTTGGGCCGCTGAACCCGCAGATCCTCCTGCTGGATCCGGTTGTTCCGGTGATTCTCCGGAAGAAATGTGTTGTTGTCATCCGATGACCAAGGATGTTTTTCCCCGGTTGCAACCGGGAACGCCTTCCGCTGATTTCGCCGATCCCTCGACGCCTGATGCAGCAAAAACTGAAAACCGCCTGATGCAGCAAAGACTTGCTGAAGATTTTCGGCAAAGGTGGCCTTCTGCCCCAAAAAACGCTCCCACGACTGGCAAGGAGAGTCGAGCACCCGTTAAATTTTCTTTAATTTTCTTTCGTTTCGAGCAATGCGTTAAATCCGGAGCCGAAGTATCAGCAAAAGGTGTTAAAAAATGTGACGAAACAAGTGGCAAAAAGTGTCCAAAAAGGTGTCGAAAAGTATCCAAAAGGTGTCGGAAAAAAATGTGCCAAAGGGGCGTCCAAAAAAGGGGTCCTATTGGGACGGAAAAGTGGGGTTAGAAAAAGGATTTGTTGAAAGAATCCAACCTCTACTCACTTCCGACCCCTTTCCGATATTGCTGTGTCGAGCGCCTTGTGATTTGCTGGCGGATGGTGATTTTCGGCCTGTGGTGCCTTTTGGTGCTTTTCGGCACTTTCCCCTTGGGGAATTTTTCGCCCTGTGTGGCTGACGCGTGAGCGCTACCTGCAATTAAGGGCTGTTTTTGCATTTACTGGGGCTTTTTAATTTTCGACCGCTTACCTTGGTCCGCTCCGGGTGGTCCTTCTTGGCCCTTCTCCCCTTGGGGAATTTCCGGTGCGGATGGATTTTTACGCCGGTTCTGAGCCTATCGCACCCTTTTCCTCTTGGAGGGAAGCCGGATTATTTGGCCCCGCCTGTTTAGTTGTGCTTTTTTGGCACCACGGAGAACCACTCCCGACGCACGCGATACTTTTCCACGCCACTTTTTTTTTTCCGGTGCGGTGATATTTCGCGGTCCGTCCCGAACTTTTCTGCCTGACGCGCAAGTACTGCCAACTTGCAGAACCAAAATCCTCCGCGGGTGACAATTCTCGCCTCCTTTTCTTGTGGCCGACATTCTTGTTGCTCAATCCAACAGTGTACCGATGTTTGGCTGACAAGCCATCATCCCTCTGGATTTCTTTCAGCTGTTTTGGTTCAGTGTCTGAATGTTTGTTTATTATCCCCTAGGGGTGATCATGTGCATTTCAGGTGTGCACGCTCGTGCGCTCTTGAAGGGAAATGGGTTAAAAGTAATAGTTTGCGTATTTGCTCCTAACATCGTATCAAAATTTCTATACATAGAATTAAATGTAACACAACATTGCTGCTTGAGGAGAAATTTTCATGGATCATGATAAGGATCCATGAAAATTTCTAAAATTTCTCCTCAGGATTTCGATGGATTTAAACGACTACTCTCCAGGTAAGCTTGGAGGCAATTCACCCTCTAGAAGGTGTCTACAGCTCAATAAACAAACGATATACAAACGGTACTCAAAACCAACTTGACTTGGCAAATGTACAAACACTAATAAAACTCTAAGCCAACGAATCATGGCAGATTGTGTCGATAATTACCAAGAATATGGCAAATTTTCCATCGAATCCTTATTCAAAAACTTCAACGTTAACTTCCACCTAAGCAGCTTAACAATTATCCTAGATCTAATAGTCATTGTGAAGAATAATGACAGAGATCTAACACTAAGGACTTAACGAAATGAAATTAGGTGGTACTGGTTTTTTACTGGTTAAAATAAAGCAACAGAAGTCTAGGGAAAAGAGGGATTTAGTCCTCTAAGTTACGAAGAGCCCAAGATAGAGGTTTTACCGCGCCTCCAGATCGCGTTCCTTTTGAATTTTCTTGGCAACCCCCTTTGACAACTGTGCATGATCCTTAATATTCGAATATTATGCGATTTCGCATTAGTAGAGACAGTTTGACTGTCGGCACTTATTCTAAACGATGTTCCTCTACGTATTTCATGGCTCTGACCTCAGTAGGTCTCGTGATTCTTGTAGATGATATTGGCAGATTCTTGATTGGTTCGACGACCAATTCCCTGTGACCTGTTTCCAGTCCACAGGGTGCGATTTTTCTCGCTTCGCGAACGGCGCACGCTATGGCGTGTCTAAACGCTTCAATCCGATAGTATCTCGGCTTCCTTGGCTTGCAGTGGTAGTGGCCAAAGGTACCGATGATGTCGTGGACTTAGTCGGGAGGTCTTAATCAGGAGTTCTTTATCGGGAGTTCAAGATAAGTTGAAGATGGTTATGATCGGGTAGTCTTAATCGGGAAGTCTTAATCGGGAGTTCATGGTTGGTTGAAGATATTTTTGATCGGGTAGTCTTAATCGGGATGTCTTAATCGGGAGTTCATGGTTGGTTGAAGATATTCTTGATCGGGTAGTCTTAATCGGGTTGTCGTAATCGGGATTGTTTATAGATGTCGCTATTCGGTTCTTCTTTCATCCAGGATGCTTGGTCGAATCATGGTCCTCCGGACTAGGAGAAAGTCAAAAGGAAACTTGCAACCTCTTTCAAGCAACACTGGGCGTTGTCCTGTTGATACTGTGCTTGTTCAGCAGTGTTCGTGTTTGTGGGATAAGATCGGATGTTGCTGCTGCTGCGAATGAGCTCCCTCAGATGGCGCCTTCTTCCGGAGTCGTCGAGCGTGGCAGATGGTGGTGGTGGTGACGATAGACGTGTTTTTGCATCGACGAGGATTTTGTTGACTACCTTGGGTAGCGGACGTAGCTAGACTTGTTACTGTACTCACGAGGAGGTAGATAAAAGATATTGCTCACTGCGTTTTCCAGATGCACGATTTTTCCCGATCGGCCTAACGGTGTTTCCTGCGCTGTTGCGCTTGGTTGACAGGCTTTGGCTGTGGTCATAGCTAAAGGTTTTGTATTGATTCGGAGATTGTTAGGGTAGGTGGATGATCTCCTAGTTGTAGTAGTAACGACTGGCGTGTTTTGACCTCGAGAGGTTCTTGTTAACTGCCTTGGGTAGCGGTCATAGCTCGATTAGATAGGCGTGTGGGTTTCGATAGTTAGCGAGAGAAAGTCGATATGGTAGTAGCGGCCGTCATGATGTCTACTCCTCACAACTTCTTCGCTTAACTGTATTCTATGGTGCTGAATCCTCTTCGTGATGTCCTGACAATCCTTTCAATTGCAGCGACGTGGTGTTTGGAGCTGCTGTACTTGACTTTCCGAACATTCCAATATCCCGAACCTGGATGGGTTCTCTGCGATGGTGTGTAGCGCCTGGCTACGGTGGCTCACCAGTACTACTATCCCCAGCGCTGCTACGCTGCTTCAGATGACAGGATTGCATTCTGGACAATGAGTGGCGGCAATCCCACGCAAGGTTGCCAGCCCTCTCCAAATTCTGACGAACTTCCTGGCAGAGTTCCCAGAGTCCATTCAGCCGACGCTGGTCCCGCGCAAGGCCGTTGTCTCCTTCATAAACGCCTACTTCGTGGTGTTCGTCGGTGCCCTAGCGACGAATTAGCATCAGCTGTGCTTCATTGAGTTGTTCGTATGGAAGAGTTCTGCATTATTTACTCCGAGTTGTTGGGGGCGAGGTTTCAAAGATGATGTTGGTCCTTCAGCCTTCTCCATTTCGTGTTTTGTGCTCCGAGTGAGCTTGTGGTCAGCGTTGTTGCTTACATAGCTTGAATGATTAATCAGGTTTGATGTCCTTCACATGGTAGCGCCCACGCTTTCCTGTGACGACATCCTCTAACATATACAAATTCGCTCCCAGTTTCTCCTTCACGATGGCAGCGATGAACTTCGGATCCAGCTTCTTGTTTATATGATCCGCCTTCGACGATAGTATAAATGAACGACGCCATACTAGCTCGCCTGGTTGGAACGAGACAATCCGCTTTCGTAGATCGTAGCGTTCCTTCGTTTTCTCGTGGTTTTTCTTGATTCGCTGCTGGATGAACTTGTGAATCCTGTTGATCGTGGACAACCGCATCTCCTGCGCGACCTTTGGATCATCTGACACGTTTAAGTCCTGCTGAGTGTATAGATCCGTATGCAGCAAAAGTTCCCGGCCGAAGTTGGCGAAGTGTGGACTGACCCCAGTGGATTCGTGCTTCGCACTGTTGATAGCGGCGGTGATGGCTGCCAGATTCTTGTCCCATTCGCGGTGATCTTCTTCCAGCAAGGAACGAATACATGTAATGAGAACTCTGTTTACCCGCTCGGCGTTGTTGACCTGCGGTGCGTAGAATGCTGTCTTCATGTGGATGATGTTGTGACGGCTAAGCAGCGCTCGAAAGACTTGTGACTCGAACTGCTTCCCGTTATCCGACAGAACTATCCTCGGCCTAGGGAATTTCAGGAATACCTTTTCCTCGAGAAATTCGACCATCTTGGTTGAATCGGCTGCCCGCATCGGGTGGGCAATGACGTATTTGGTGATCCAGTCGACGATGACCAGAAGAACTGTGTTGCCTTTCTTGGATCTTGTGAGCGGTCCGACGAAGTCGATGGATATTAACTCCCACGGCAGCTTTGCTGGCTTAAGTTTCCCCATCTGCGGCATCATTTGCTTGTTGGGAGCTTTGCTGGCTTTGCACGTAGCGCAAGCCTTCACGTAACGAGCGACGGTGTCCTGCATCTTCGGCCAATAATAGTGTTGTTGAAGTTTGTGCCATGTTTTGTGGAAACCTAGGTGCGCGGCTGAAGGCGAATCGTGAAAACGACGAATCAATTCTGCTCGCTCTTCCTCTGGAACGATCTTCTTCCATCGATGACTGATGACACCCATTTCGTCTTTGACCTGGCAATTCTTGTAGAGTTCTTCGTTTGCTATTCGGAAGTCTGGATACTTTCCGCCTTGATTCTGCACCTGCGTGATGAGGTTTTTGTACCATGGATCGTGTACTTGCGTGATTGAGAAGACCAACGAACAAACTATCCTGGACAATGCGTCTGGAACGATATTACAGCTGCCTTTCCTGTATCGTATCTCGAAATCGAACGCGTTGAGCCTCAACAACCACCTGCTCATCAGGGCCGTTGGATTCTTCAAAGTCTTCAGGTAACTGAGGGCAGAATGGTCACAGTAGACCACAAAGCGTACTCCTTCGACGTAGCCACGGAACTTTTCAATCGCTCGTATTACGGCCAGGCATTCCTTCTCGGTCACGGTGTATTTTCTTTCCGAAGAAGAGAGTTTTTGTGAAAAGTAGCAGATTGGGTGTTCGTTTCCGTCGATTGTCTGCGTCAACACGGCTCCAATTGCCATATCGCTGACATCGCAAGAGATAGAAAATGTCTTCGTATAGTCCGGCATGGCTAAGACCGGAGCTGTTACTAGGGCTGACTTGAGTTTCAGAAAAGATTCCTCGGCTGCTGCTGTCCAACGAAACTTCGTTTTCGTTTTCGTAAGCTCGGTGATGGGAGCGGCAATACGGGAGAAATCGGAGATGAAACGACGGTACCACCCACACATTCCCAGAAACCGTTGGACTTCCTTCCTGGTTGTAGGTACGGGGAATTTGACAATACACTCTACTTTCTCGTCGTCCACCTTCCAGCCTCCTTCGCTGAGAATGTAACCGAGATACTTGATCTGCTGACGGCAAAACTTGGACTTCTCGGCCGAAATAGTAAGCTTTGCTCGATGTAGTCTGGCTGCGACTTCCTTAAGGACTGAGATGTGTTCCTCAAACGATTTGGAGCATATGATGATGTCGTCTAAATAATGGAAAACGTACGGTTCCATGTCCGCAAACAAGTGAGTCATAATCCTCGCCAGACCTTGGCTGGCTGTGCAGAGCCCAAAAGGGACCACCTTGAATTGAAAGTGCCCTCGGGAAGGTACAGTAAATGCCGTCAGAGGCCTCGATTCCTTGTGAAGCGGCATTTGCCAAAAAGCATCTTTGAGATCTATCGACGATATGAATGAACAGCCTCCTAGATTGTTGATAATCGAAGAAATCTGTGGGATAGGGTAGCCCTCGTTAACCATAATGGAGTTGAGATGCCTTGCATCCAAGCAGACGCGGTAATTCCCGTTCTTCTTCTTGACTGCCACGAGCGGGTTGTTCCACGGCGAAAAAACTGCCTCCTCGATAACATCCAACGAGATCATCCTGTCTACTTCGCGGTTGACCTCCTCCAGGACATACTGGGACATTGGGTAATATCGCTGCTTCCGTGGCGTGGCGTTGCCCACATCTATACGGTGTTCATAAAGCTCCGTTCTTCCCAATTTCCCCTCCTCGGCTTTCGGGAATAGCTTAATTGTCTTGTTCAGTATCTGGCGTTGTTCTACCGATAGTTCCTTCATCGGCTCTGCTTCAAATTCTTGCTCAGTAATCATTGAACAGCATACTGCTTTGACTCCGAACGTTTGCCAAAAGTTCATGCCCATGATGGCGCAGTCAGGCAGACTTGGCACGAGAAGGACTGGTAAAATTTCATTTCGATTATTGTATGATATCGGTAGACGTGTGAAGTGATTGATTTTGTGTGGAGTGCCATCCGCTGTCTTGATCCCACCATTCAGTGCTTCCTTTCGCAGTCCAAGCTCTTCTACAATCTGTGCTTTACTGCCACCTAACAAAGAACAGTTCGCACCACTGTCCAACAAAGCTGTGATTTTCTTTCCTAAGATGTCCAGAACGGCGTGTGGACGATTGTCATGTCCGGGATTAATTATAATAGAGTTGATGTTTTGTAAATCGGGGGGTATTGAAGGTTGATTGATGTGTTGCGAAGAATCTGGCCCTTCATCTACCACTTCCTCGCTGCAGCGTTTTCCGCTTCGCTGTTACAAACACGACAGCTGCGTAACGTGTAACCTTTTCGACCGCATCTGTAGCAAAAGAGAATTGCCTGTGCCTTCGTGCAATCCGGAAACCTATGCCCCTCCTCATCGCAGTTCCAGCAAAGCGCTGGACGGTACGCTGTATGCTGAACAGGATCTAGATCGTACATGTTGCTAGCTGCTTGCTGAAGCTGCTGGTTCTGGAGCTGCGGTTGGTTGTGCTGTTGAAATTGCCGTTGAGGCTGCTGCTGTTGAAGCTGCTGCTGCCGCGGCGCCCATTTAGCTTGTTGTTGCAACGGATGTTGTATTCGATAGTTCTCCGCTTGACTGCCTTGCCGATTCGAAAAATTGTACTGACCTGTCGAAGTTGTAGGCGGTTGCAAACGCTGTTCCTGACGCTGTGGAGAGTTTTGCTGCTGTAGCCCTGTGTTGAAACGATTCGGTCTGCGCTCCAGTTGAAGCTTCATGGCACAAACTTGCTCGTACAACTGTTCGTATTTCTCCTGCCAATCGACGAAGTCTTGTGGAGTCGTGTGCTCCTCTGCCTGTTGATAAGACGTAGTCGGTTGCTCCGTTACCACTCTTTCTTGATTATCGGTTTCCACTGCATGAACCCTGCTGAAACGCTGCTGTTGATGCTGCGTCGCTTGTGCACGACCCGGCGCCGGTGTAGCGAAGTTTGGTTCCAAAAGAGCTGTATGGGGTATTGGAATCCTGCGCTGTCTGCTTAACAACAGCCTGGTCTCATCGAAGTTGCTGCATACATCCAATAACTCCACCAGTGTTCTCGGTTGCCGTGCTGTAACGATGGTAGCGTACTCCATGTTCATGTTCTTCTTCACCATGAACATCATTTCCTCCTCGGTGAGTGGCGGCTCGATGAAAAGAAATAATGTTGAAATGTCACGGTAGAATTTGCCAAAGGGTTCATCGGGACCTTGATATCGAAAACTGGCTTCTTGTCGCAGTATTTGTGCATATCCATTCGGCAAGAACTCACGACGAATCTCTCGCTTGAATGCTGACCACGAAAGAAGAAGACCTTGGGCTAACGCCCTGGAATACCAATCAAGTGCGTCCTCCAACAGAAGATGCTTTACTGAAGCAAGAATGGTTCGATCGCTGAGCCCTTCGGATCTGGCGAACGTCTCGACCCTGTCGAGGAAAATGTTGAGTGAAGTTGTGTCCTTTTCACCCCGAAACTTGAATGGCCAGTTGTGAATCGCCTTCACCATCCGCTGCTCCTCGTGTCCGAAGCTTCGGCTGGAGTGTGGAGAACTGCCACCCAAATTTCGCTGCCTCCTCTGCCGATGTTGAAGATCCACACGCAGCTCGTCGATAACGTCTACGGACCTTGAACACCCTTCCGCTTCAATGTTGAAGTTCGTTGGACTCCGGACGTCCTCCTGCACTTGCTGCCTTCCAGCTAACCCTTCGACCTGCTCTCGTGCTGGATTTTGTTGACCTGTAGCACCTCTTCGTCGATTTGGAATCGCTTGACCCCAGCCAGGATTGTCGTCTTCATCTCTGCCTTCCGCTATTTCACTGCTAGGCTCACTTAATCTACCACTTAAATTTCCCGAATCACTGCGCACCACTTTGTTGACAGCGCTGCTGATTTCGGAAATCAACATCTCGACCAAATCGCTTAAAATCTTCCGCGCTTCCTTCACCGAAGAGACCGGAGGTATTATTGACAAACGTTGCCGGTAATGTAGCAGCCTCGACCGAGCGCAAGCCATTTGCTCCGAGTTGCCATTCAGTATTGCCGAATCTACAAGATTTTTTAATTCCTGAAGTGCCATCTGACAGGCTTCAATATTTGATTCCGGAGACATCGCGTATTCTGAACTAACGTAATTGGTTTCTCTTAAAATGTCCTCTTGGACCAGTGCCTTTAATTTGACCACCTTGGCACGTCTGGTGCCAGGGGCTAGGTTTGTTGCATGGCGCAAGGCCAATTCATATGATATTTCCTCGTCATTGAGGTGCAGTAATTCTATTCGAGAATTCATAATAATGGATCAAAACACCAGTAAAAGTGTGTTACTAAACGAAATTTAACGACGAACGATACGATGTTTTTCAAAAAGAGAGCAATAATAATAATAATCAACGAATAATAATAATGATTATTAATTAATGATAATAATCATAAGCATATCCACAAAATAATTACAATATTTGTGACTAGCTCATAGTAAATTCATCGAACAATCAAAACATAACAAGGTTCGATTTAGTTGGGCGCCATTTGTGACGGTGATTAATAATGGCTTTGATGCCACAAATAATACAAACGCAAACATAATTATGATGATGGCAACATTAATGCGTTGCAAAATTCGGAAAAACCCATTATATTTTCCCCAAAAGATAATCAAAAGACGAGCGACTTACATTTATTCCTTTCTGCATGCTGCTGACCCGACTTCCGGGAACCTTTTGTCGGAGCACCTCTCCGAGTGCCCTGCCATCTGGAGGCTGTTGACCAAATTGCGCAATTCGTGGTTCGCTGACACGCGACCCTGCGCGTTCCGGCTTGGGCCGCTGAACCCGCAGATCCTCCTGCTGGATCCGGTTGTTCCGGTGATTCTCCGGAAGAAATGTGTTGTTGTCATCCGATGACCAAGGATGTTTTTCCCCGGTTGCAACCGGGAACGCCTTCCGCTGATTTCGCCGATCCCTCGACGCCTGATGCAGCAAAAACTGAAAACCGCCTGATGCAGCAAAGACTTGCTGAAGATTTTCGGCAAAGGTGGCCTTCTGCCCCAAAAAACGCTCCCACGACTGGCAAGGAGAGTCGAGCACCCGTTAAATTTTCTTTAATTTTCTTTCGTTTCGAGCAATGCGTTAAATCCGGAGCCGAAGTATCAGCAAAAGGTGTTAAAAAATGTGACGAAACAAGTGGCAAAAAGTGTCCAAAAAGGTGTCGAAAAGTATCCAAAAGGTGTCGGAAAAAAATGTGCCAAAGGGGCGTCCAAAAAAGGGGTCCTATTGGGACGGAAAAGTGGGGTTAGAAAAAGGATTTGTTGAAAGAATCCAACCTCTACTCACTTCCGACCCCTTTCCGATATTGCTGTGTCGAGCGCCTTGTGATTTGCTGGCGGATGGTGATTTTCGGCCTGTGGTGCCTTTTGGTGCTTTTCGGCACTTTCCCCTTGGGGAATTTTTCGCCCTGTGTGGCTGACGCGTGAGCGCTACCTGCAATTAAGGGCTGTTTTTGCATTTACTGGGGCTTTTTAATTTTCGACCGCTTACCTTGGTCCGCTCCGGGTGGTCCTTCTTGGCCCTTCTCCCCTTGGGGAATTTCCGGTGCGGATGGATTTTTACGCCGGTTCTGAGCCTATCGCACCCTTTTCCTCTTGGAGGGAAGCCGGATTATTTGGCCCCGCCTGTTTAGTTGTGCTTTTTTGGCACCACGGAGAACCACTCCCGACGCACGCGATACTTTTCCACGCCACTTTTTTTTTTCCGGTGCGGTGATATTTCGCGGTCCGTCCCGAACTTTTCTGCCTGACGCGCAAGTACTGCCAACTTGCAGAACCAAAATCCTCCGCGGGTGACAATTCTCGCCTCCTTTTCTTGTGGCCGACATTCTTGTTGCTCAATCCAACAGTGTACCGATGTTTGGCTGACAAGCCATCATCCCTCTGGATTTCTTTCAGCTGTTTTGGTTCAGTGTCTGAATGTTTGTTTATTATCCCCTAGGGGTGATCATGTGCATTTCAGGTGTGCACGCTCGTGCGCTCTTGAAGGGAAATGGGTTAAAAGTAATAGTTTGCGTATTTGCTCCTAACATCGTATCAAAATTTCTATACATAGAATTAAATGTAACAAACGAAAGTCATTTTTATTTTCTTGTCGTTTTATGGATTGTCAAATATCGTATGTCTGTGTGAGTGAATTCATTTAATGTTTTGGTTTTGATGTGACGAATTCACGTTTGTTTTATTTTACCCATGGATAAAAACAATTACACGTGCGATATTTAAAAAATGATTCGAAATTTAACCAAAAAAATAATAATGAAAAAATAACTTAACAACAGAACATGAAAATATTCTTATTAAACAGACTCGGATAATTGAGATTGTTTGTCAAGAATCATTATATGTCATATGAAATTGTACTAAATTTGCAGGAAAATGTATCATCTCGAAGCCAAAAATATT
Organism: Uranotaenia lowii; assembly: GCF_029784155.1. Taxonomy (NCBI): domain Eukaryota; kingdom Metazoa; phylum Arthropoda; class Insecta; order Diptera; family Culicidae; genus Uranotaenia; species Uranotaenia lowii. The sequence continues at coordinate 108,077,792 of NC_073691.1, read as the reverse complement.
TTTTTCACAACTGCCTCTTCCAGTGGGCGGTAAAAGGGCTAGTTTGATATCCAAGTTTAGTTTGATATTTCTTTTCAAAATATCTAACTAAACTTGGATATCAAACTAGCCCTTTTACCGCCCACTGGAAGAAGCAGTTGTGAAAAAAATAGGACATTTCTCGAATGTGACTGAACTTTTCATAGAACGGGAAGTTTTAGAATTTATTGTAGAAAAAAGTAAATAAAAATCTGACATAGGTTTTTTGTTGTAGATGGTGACTTAATGGTGTATTTCGTTGTTGCGAATTTTATTAAGCTTCTTCTGTTAACAAAACATTGCTTTACAAATTTTGTAAATATTACCTCTACTTTTGTTTTATCCAGTTTTTGTAAACCTCTATAAATGCGGCAATTCGGCTAGGCGAAGGGTTTTGAGAAACTCTAACTGAAATGATTATTCAACAAAATTTTGTAAGAATCTCATCCATTCAACTGATTTACCAGTTCTAAACAGAAATATAATTTAAAGCCACATTCAATATACTGTAGTTTTGCAATATACAATCAGTGGAATGTTTTTACGATGTCATTTATCGTTTTCTCAACAAGCCCTAGATCGTTTTATAACTATTTACAAATAATTGGGTTGTCACAATATTTTTCTACTTGGGAAACTTGAACTTACCCTTGGCGGAGGTTTCGGGGTTAACGAAATCCTGCAGTTGAAAGTGATCTTCACACATGAAGCCAAAGATGTCATAAAATGGTTATTTTTCAACCACAATGCAATAAGGAAGTGGTGCAGAAGATCTCAAGTTTTCATTCAATTTTCATTTCTGTCGAATTCGATGTATTTTTTATAAGCTTTATGATTGAATTCTAACCACATTTGATTAATGCGGTTTGGTTAATTCAAAAACAGTTCTTCAGTGGTTTTCAAAATATATCGTGTTATTTTTTTCTATCAAAAGTAGGTAATCAAAAACGACCTTGTTCATCGCTAGATGTAAAAAAAACAAATAGCACAATGCAAATGTGTGTGTGATATATCGAGATTATTCCTTTTGTGTATGTGGCCGTTAGTTTCACGATAACCCGTAGATAGCGCTGCGGAACAAGCGCCAAAATCAGCCTTCAGTGGTCAGTCTGGGTATCTGGTGTCTGCGATTGCAGTCTGCCGAGCAAAAGCCACGTGGTCTCCTACAGAACACAGTGGTTCGAAATATTGAAAAAACTAAGTTAAATTAAGCATCTCACAACTTAAGTCACAAGACTTAAGATGTTTTTATTATCTAAAAATTGTTAGATCGATGGCAATTTATGACTTAAGTATATAAAATACATAATTAATTGAGTTTTGGAATCGTTTTCTATTGCTTGGGAACCATATACCTACTCAGATTTTATTTTTTGGAATTTTGTTCTAATTTTTTTCATGGAAACAGAAGTATGAAGTTCAGGAAAATATCGTTTGCTTTCCAATTATTCCTTAAAATATTTTATGTGAGTCGAATTAAAAAAAACTGTTTTAGCAAGGTTTACATTCTAACATCTATTTGACGTGTCAAACCACTGCGCAACACCCCGGGCATTCGAGATCAGGGGTGCCAGGTGGTTTCATCAAAAATCAGGACAACGCGAAGTTAAAAATCAGGATTTTTCAGGACACCTCTTGATTCATAAAATAATAAAGATTTCTGCTTAGATTGCATAAATAAAGGCGCAATGCAGGTGCTGTAAACGCCTTGATTTATGCAACATCAGTACGCAGCGTGTTGGCTGGCCGGTAGTTCATATCGCAAAACATCATATGAATATCATCTGAACCGAAAATTACCATGTGTTAAATGAGTTTAACTATTTTCTAATCTATTTATTCGATTTTCTCATAGTTTAACTACAAATTCGATCAAATTTAAGAAGTTTTTATGAAAATCAGGACAAATCAGGACATTTTAAGAATAAATTTAAAAAATCAGGACAATTCGAGAGTTTTTGAAAAATCAGGACGGTCTCTCGAAAATCAGGACAAATCCTGATAAATCAGGACACCTGGCACCTCTGTTCGAGATGGCTCTTGCTACACGGAAAAAAATGCATGGGCTTTTCAAATACAGAGTCATGATAATTTTACTATATCCATCATTTAGTATTTTCAACCATGATTTAGTATTTTCTACCGAAAATCTGGGCGATAATACTACGACATAGTATTTTTACTATGCGAACTTTGACAGCTCATAGTAATTTTCTCGTGTCTTAATTACCATGCGCATGATATTTTGATATTACACAATTCGTGTTCTTGAAATTACTATGCCCATGGTAATGTTGAAACACCGTCATTTGTGTTGTCAAAAATACTATGCGCATTATAATTCATAGTAATTTTACTATGTGCTTCGTTCGAGTGTTTATTTTGTACGGGTCAGCCGTTCGCGATTTCGGAACGCGAACAAAAATTATCGGATTTTCGGTTTGTCGGATCGGGAAATGTATTCCCTCAGGTGAGTAAATTGTGTTTTTTTTTGTTACTTCTAATTAACTGCTTATGAAATATGCTAACAGAACAATTTTCCTATATTGTTGATTTCCCAGATTGTGTCGTCGACCGGCTGGAAAAGGGCCTCAACGAGCCTTTGAACCCGCACCCGGAGCGGCACAGCAGATTAGTCTGTCGGCGAATGCGCTCGTGTTCCTCAACCTCCCTCGATTTCGGATATTGGACAACGTCGGAGGACATTGTGACGATAGCTGCTAACCGGTGAGCTGGCGCACTGTTTGCGGAACGCAATTTCAGCACATCTGCCGAGCCGTTAAATGCAGGCTTTTAGGTGAGTGAAATTGTGTTTTTATTTTCTAATTATTTTACTGCTTGTTAAACAAGCAAACTGAACAGTTATTGTACGTTTTCGTATTTCTTATAATTAATTGTTTCCCGTTTTTTCATTTTCATTTCAGACGCTAAGTGTGAAGCAACCCCTGTGCCCCATTCGTGGGTGGTGCACCATGAATTGAAGTAAGAAAAATAATTTAAATAAATAAAAATTTTAATTTGTAACAAATGAATTTTATTTCGAGGTCTTTATACAATGCCGCATGGTAATTTTGTGATGTATATCATGATAGGGTACTCATTTTAATGTGTTATTACGATAATGGAAAATTGCAATTTTACAATGCTCGAAGTAAAAGAGCTCATTCTATCATTGACAATTTTACTATGAACGTAGTCAAAATTACTATGCGCAGCCAAAATTAACACAAAGTAAAATTACTATGTGCATGGTAATATCAAGAACAAAACATTATTGACTCAAAAATATGGTTGCGTGTTGTTCATTTAAACCACGGATCTAGTAATTTTACTATGCTTTTTTTTTGTGTGTAGAAGCTCATAATCTCAGCTAACAAATTCAAAAGGGCAAAATTTTTAAATACCATTCAAGGAATTTCTCAATTTCTTACTTTATGAAGCCAAACAATATGAAGACAGTTGTTTGGTAGTGAATCGCATTGCGGAATTTCTGGACTTCCGACTTTTTGAAATGAAAGCTTATTTTGTGCTTCCCTTTCAACCAAATTCCATCAATGTTTTCAAAAGCCTTTTTGTTGTATGAGTGAAGCCCGGTGTTCCATCGTCGCATAGAACTTTACGCTCAGCTGACGTCATTCTGTCAGTGGCCTTATATTCAGGATAGCCAACGATTCTGTTAACTGTCAATTGAGCATTGTTGGAAAAGATCTATTGCACATTGCTGGTGGCCAAGAATCGGATCATCGAAACGGCAAACAATTGGTACGGCGGCCAAGTAATTGGAGCACCGCAGTGAGTACTTTGCATGCATTTTACTCACATTAATGAAAGTTCCATAAAGAAAACATATTTTTGATGAACTCTAAGCAAGTTAGCAAGCAAATTCTTCAAAGGAAGTTATATGGTGCACTCAACAGGAAAGTAGGAATGTCGAAAAAAGGGTAAACCATGCCTTAGGTGCCAAGGTCCGGTACATTTAAAGCTTTAAAGCGAAACAAAAAACTCGGTCGTCGTTCCATCGGATATTTACATAAAATTTTCTCTCGCGCCCTGACCCGACTCGTTCTACGGTGATACGTTCGCGGAGGTGAATTGTTGCCGACCGGGAATATAAAGTCAGGATGGGAGAACATCCTGACCCAGGACCAGGAGTCGTTGAAGTTGTCCTGTGCACGGGCAGGACCCGTACCCTAGCTGTATTCATCAAGACCAAGAACCGGATTTCATCAAACAGAACCATAAGCCATAACATCGACAGAAAATACCAAAACCCGGAAGCCAGAGAGCAACAGGATGCATTTATGTCGATTGGGACCCGAAATCAAACCGGCTGGGAGGAATTCTACTTCAAGAGTAGCTCCAGTTGGAAAAATCTACGGAAAACTGCTGAAGAATTTTTGAATTTTCCGAATCAAAGAGTAGCTGCTGCAGGATGTGGTAAATTAACGCGGAATTAAAAGTTTAACAGAAAAATAGTGATAAATAAAGAGAGATTCAAACAGTTATATAATAATTTAGTGTTTTATTTCTTCGCTAATAAAAAGAAATTTCTTAAGGTAATGAAGGCTATGAAGTTTCCTGGGATTATGATACGAAGCAGAATAAAAAACATTTTTTAGTTTTTGATTATGTTTTTCGTGGAGGTTGAACAACTGATGGAGCTGTTTGAGGCGAAGTTCAACATCTCAGTAATTTTAAAGTACGGCTAGCTGGTGACTTCTTTGGTGTCATTAAATCCTCTCAAATGTTTACCACCAAATGGAGTATTTAAATACTCCATTTGGTGGTAAACATTTGAGACGATGCCACACATACACATTTTGACATTTCGATGGGATTTGGACTGTCATTCCCAAGTAACAATTTTAGTTTTATAATAAACTGAAAGTGTGCTTCAAAACTTTGCTATAAAACAACGTTTGATTATATAAACCCCATTAAAACATCTTTAAAACACCTATAAGTGTAAAAAGGCCCACCTACAGGAGGTTCTGAAGAGAACATTATAAGTGCACTATACAACAATATGGACTTGAAAGGGTTTTGGCGAGAGCTGTTTTAAGGTAAAAAATTCCCGTTGCAGAAAACAATTTATTTTGTGAACTAATTGTTCCGAAAAGGGTTTTGAAATTGAATTTATAAAAATTGAATGATCTGACTCAATACCAAAAAAAAATATGGGCAGAATTAAATAATGAGATTATCATTATGTATAAATAATTATTATGATGTTAATCGATTTTTTCATCATGATTATGGGTAAAGTTGTTGCGCATTTGAATTTATCGAGCAGTTTTTCGAAAAACTTGCAAATAAATCGCGCCCTCCTGAAATTTTATGAAATGAAAGAGCTAAATAGACATTTTCGTTAATATTTAGTTGACTTCGATTCACTTCAATATCATTATTTGTTTTGGTCTATGCCGTATTTAGTAGAATATTCAATTAGAACAAACATTATTTCAAGCATTTTTTGGTAATTTACGCATATACACCAATATTGAATGAGAAAATATTCTTAAATTTTCATGATTTCCTCCAAAAATGGCGGTTCAATCAAAATACCAACTGAGCTTGAAGAAATCATTAATAGACCCAACTATTCTTGAGAAAAGTCATCTGAGGAGCAAACATTCTTTTGCAAAACAATTTTACCCCTTATAAAACCAAATGATCTATTCGCGGATCTCACCAAGAGTATTTATTTCAGTGCAACTGACAGTTCTCGAAAGAGCACAAAAACAAAACAAAAAAGAACAATAAGCAACCCAAAACAAAACTTTCTGAAGAATTTCTCCAGTTCCTACAGAAAATTTGATTGAAAAGATCCAAATTCTCTATTTCTGTGCTTGACTCGAGGATTCAACGTTCTAATAATCCTACGAAAATGTTCAGCAAATTGCGGATGGCTGTTGCCTACTGGAACCACTTTCGTCTTAAACGCGGAGTCTCGACGTTTTTTATTTCCCAGGTAATGTTTAAATGCTTTTTCATATTAAGTATACAGTTTCATAAATTGTGCAAATTACAGGTTCGACTAAAATATGACTCCTGGGGTAGAACTGAGAATCGTATTTTGACAAAAGCGACCACCAAAACCGGTTAAGAGCCCGCTAAATAAACCGGAAGCTGATGGTATTCAATTTTAGGACCCGAGGACACAATTAGGAGATTCTAATCGTTCGCTAAAAGTTAATAAGCGCGATAGGGGTTCCGAAGAAACTCAACAGAGAAAGAAAATGAGATTATCATATCATTATATTTTGTGAAATGTATAGGTAGTGTATAGTGTAATGAACAGGTATTTCTTATTACCTTATTAAGTTTATTTCACCTCGTAACTCTATTGAATATAGAAAACATTAATTTGAGCTTTTCTAGTTTTGTTTTATTCAGAACACATAAAACTTTCTCAATAAACTAATTTGACTAATGAGATTCACGACTGCATTTATATATTTTTTACTTTAAAAGCAACTGCAACCAATCCGGTTTCCAGAGGATTAATCTGGTTTCCAGTGGATCAATCCGGTTTCCTTGTTTTCCTTGTTCGTGCTTGGTGACAAAACTCGAGACAACTGAGTCTCCCGAAACAGCTTCTTCCTTCATCGGGGGGAACATAATTAGTCAAATACTCCATTTGGTGGTAAACATTTGAGACGATGCCACACATACACATTTTGACATTTCGATCGAATTTGGACTTACATTCTTTGTTGGTTTTCTAGAGAGGTTTTATAATTGCTTTGTAGTGCTCTACTAAACCAAAAAAATTAAAGGTTATAAAACATTCTTTGTTGTTGTTTTCTTCAAGGTTGGTTTTCTAGAGTGGTTTAATAATTGCTTTTTAGCGCTCTTCTAAACCAAAAAAATTAATGGTTATAAAACCAACACAAAATTTGACAGGAGTTCTATAAAAAGATTCTATAGTGGTTTTTAAGCTATCTTAAAGGGCAATCATATAGAGTTCCTTGTAAATTACGTTATAAAGCAAACAATACTTTATAAATCCCTTATACAACAACTATTTTTTTTTTATAAAACCATTCAGAGTTTAAAATGTTGCTTGGGATTCTTTGTTGGTTTTCTAGAGAGGTTTTATAATTGCTCTGTAGTGCTCTACTAAACCAAAAAAATTAAAGCTTATAGAACATTCTTTGTTGTTGTTTTCTTCAAGGTTGGTTTTCTAGGGAAGTTTAATAATTGCTTTTTAGCGCTCTTCTAAACCAAAAAAATTAATGGTTATAAAACCAACGCAAAATTTGACAAGAGTTCTATAAAAAGATTCTATAGTGGTTTTTAAGCTGTCTTAAATGGCAATCATATTGAGTTCCTTATTAATTACGTTACAAAGCAAACGATACTTTATAAATCCCTTATACAACAACTATTTTTTTTATAAAACCATTCAGAGTTTAAAATGTTGCTTGGGACGGAAAGTCTGTCCAGATTCTACACCTATGTATGTATGTATGTGGTTAAACCCACCAGTGGCTGATAGGTCTTTCGACCCGAGTCGGTACGGGAAGTCTCGATCGCACACTGAAAATCGAAAATACCCAAACTTGAGAACTGCCACCCGCCAAACCTAAGTTCAAGATTGACAACTTAAGTTTGTGTAAAAATCACAGCTTGCCAATAAGCCAAACTTGTTCTTCAAGCAAAGAACTGTTTTTTTGGGGGGTTTTTGTTGTAAGCGCATCTGATTCTGTTACCTCCATCGTGGCAGATTTAAGTTTGGGGGGTAAGTTCAAAACGAAGAACTGTTTTTTTGTGGGATAACTTTTATTCCCGCTTCATTCGGAGAAAGTCTCACATATACGATGATGTAGCTGCCTCTCTCAACAACTCTCCGGTGGTCGAGCGTTTAGCATCCTGAGATGGTAATCGCAAAGCTATTGCAGGTATGGGTGCGATTCCTGTACCTGGCGAAATTTTTTTTATTTTGATTTCCATTTTATTGTGGTATCAGATTTTGGGGGATGAGTTCTCCTTTAAGAGCTTAACTTTGTGCTATGCCACCAATAGCCAAACCTGTAGGGAGGACGTTTCATTCGGGTTGGCGGGGACAGTTCTCAAGTTTGGGTTTTTTCGAGGTTCAGTGCACGTTCAAATATTGTCCATGCTTAAGTGCACCTGCAACGGTTCAGGTCTAAATATTGGTTTTAGGTATACCAGTTTTAGCAAAATTTTAAATTTTGGAATCGGCTAAAACACGCGCTCCCCACCGGTACACTCAGAAATGAAAAAAATATGAAAATTATTATATTTCAATAACTCCGATATTTCTCTGACATTAATATCCAGAAATATTAAAAAATAACTATTTCAGATATTTAAATTTATGCATCCGAATAATTTCTTGGCGTGTAATGATCCAATGCATAAAATTTAATAACCGAGAAATTATATATTATTTTGTTCAAACAAACGCTTTGTGCGTTTGAGTCCCAACTAAACGGGTATGAGCACATGCTAGATTCTTCAGTTGCTAAATGCCTTTCAACTTGACTGCATGCAGATTCCATTCTCTTTAAATATTTATCTGAATCGTATTTAAAAAGGATGGACTCAATTGCAGCATATAATATTACCAGCGAAATGCACATGTTTTTATGCTATGGTCAATTATGCACATTGACCATAGAACATGGACGAAAATCAAACGATTTTCGTTTGGTTTTTCTGTTTATTTCTGCTTTAAGCGTTTGCCTTTACGTTACGGCTCAAACTTTTATTTCTGACCACCAGATGTCGTTCCATAACATTTCTCAATGCATAAATTTTAATCGCAGAAATATTTCCCAGTGAGAAATATCCCAGTAATTACACCATGAGAAATATCCGTGTGCGTAAAGAGGGAGATATGTGAAAATACCTAAAATATAACTGTTTGATATTTTATTTATTTCTGAGTGTATGATAGCAAATTTAAAACGGGTACACTTTTATTGCAGAGACTCAATAATTGAGAGGAAAAAACTCATTTAAATTGAAAAATTACTAAGTTTTGAGTTTTACACCGTCATTATTCTACCAGGATTTCATTAACTTAAAGTATTTTTAATGAAGTTTGTTAGAAACAAGTAGAATGGATTGATAATTGAATGTTTTTCTTTTTCCAATTGACTTCGACCGATTTCTTCCAGGCCGTAACGAAACCCCCTGTCGAGCTGGATCGGTTTTGACTATTTTGACTAGTTTCAACTTGCTTCATTGACAACGACCTGACTAGTTTCGACCAAAACATTGGCTGCCTGCTTAGTTGGAACAAAAAAAAACATTTTTCCTTCAAAAATTGACTCATTTTGGGGTGCTGATTCCAAATATTAACTTAGTTTATCAGTTCTTGTTTTCGAGATTGTAACAAGTGCTCGGTTAGTAGTGTCAGTGGTAGTTGATCTCTTGTTCGCGATAGAGTTAAATGTGCCAAGAAGACGTTTTGTTTGTGGAGAAGCCGCCCTGCGTCGAAGTTCGCCCCAGAACCCCTACGCACCAACCTGCACGTCAACGCTGAATAACAGGAGTTGGGAACTTCACTACCAGATGGCAGTGGAGTAATGCGGCGAAAAGAGCGAAGCGAATAAAGTATCGGGATGGGGCGAAAGAACGATGATGTCAAACTTTACGCGGCTACGGGGTCAACGAACTGCCGAAAATCGGCCATTTCACTAGTAAAAGCCAAACGGAGCACAACACAGAAAACGTGTCCAAAAGTAAAGTGCCATTAGTGAAAGTATTGGAATCCGCAAGTACCGAATTCCCCGGATATCCAGGTAATCCTAAAACCCATACCCCGTAGCAGCAGTGACCACCGTTCTCAGCGCGTTTCTAAACCCTATCCCGATTTCCTAACAGGACCCCGAGGTTTTACCTTAGTCGCAGACGCCTTTAGTCCTGTGGCTTGGAACGAAATCCGCCATTGCTGCCTTTGCTTCCTGACTCAGCAGCAACACTCACCTGTGCGCTACCGGTCTACCAACGGTTAGCTGTTGATACCTTGGTCCGTCAACAAACCAAGTACCCGTCAGTGAGTCCGGTAAGGTCACCCGCAAGAGCACCCTATCGCCGTGGCTTGTTACCGCCGACTATCTGCCGCAACCGTAGGGCAGCCGTCCACCACCTATAATCAACCTGGTCCGGAATTGGAGTAGGCAAGAACCCACAACCACCGTAGTGCAGTGTCGGAACGTACGGGAATCCAACGACCACCAAGTCCGCAGGTTTGCGACGTAGTGAGGCCGGTTCGACGAAGGAGGTGGGTCGCCATTCTAACGACCGAGGTGCCATTGCAGCAAACAAGAGGTAGGAGGTAGCGATAAGGGGTGGGACAGAGTCCCAAGTGTGCACAAGAAAACCTAAATTCCAAAAGGTGAAAATAAACGTGGGAGGCTTTCTTTGTAAATTAAAGTGTTTTCTTGGCTAGCCGAATCGCTCGTAGCTTAAGCCGACCCTGCCACTCAGAAATAAATAAAATATCAAACAGTTATATTTTAGGTATTTTCACATATCTCCCTCTTTACGCACACGGATATTTCTCATGGTGTAATTACTGGGATATTTCTCACTGGGAAATATTTCTGCGATTAAAATTTATGCATTGAGAAATGTTATGGAACGACATCTGGTGGTCAGAAATAAAAGTTTGAGCCGTAACGTAAAGGCAAACGCTTAAAGCAGAAATAAACAGAAAAACCAAACGAAAATCGTTTGATTTTCGTCCATGTTCTATGGTCAATGTGCATAATTGACCATAGCATAAAAACATGTGCATTTCGCTGGTAATATTACATGCTGCAATTGAGTCCATCCTTTTTAAATACGATTCAGATAAATATTTAAAGAGAATGGAATCTGCATGCAGTCAAGTTGAAAGGCATTTAGCAACTGAAGAATCTAGCATGTGCTCATACCCGTTTAGTTGGGACTCAAACGCACAAAGCGTTTGTTTGAACAAAATAATATATAATTTCTCGGTTATTAAATTTTATGCATTGGATCATTACACGCCAAGAAATTATTCGGATGCATAAATTTAAATATCTGAAATAGTTATTTTTTAATATTTCTGGATATTAATGTCAGAGAAATATCGGAGTTATTGAAATATAATAATTTTCATATTTTTTTCATTTCTGAGTGTGAGGCATAAATACTAGGGAGTTTCAGCACCGCTGAACCCGCTAGCCGACACATATGTTATAAGATACCTTTTGAAAATAGGTAAAAATTCATTAAACATATTTGTGCTTTTGTTTGGGCAAACTAAACAGATTGGCAAACATGCTCCTTTTATGAATTCTTAAGTAAAATTTTCATGATTATCAGTAGTTTGTAATGTAACAGACGGCTTTTTATGTTATCGAACAATATATCATATTCCACGGTTTTTATATTAAAACCGTGAAATATGATATATTGTTCGTGTAGATTTTAAATATTGTTAATAAATTTTGACAAAATCGGTCATTACAATGATATCCAAATTTTTTTATTTTTTTCAAAGTTTATTGTTATTTTGCGTTAATTTCATTAGGATGCTTCTGTTATTTTCTTTTTCTTATTCATATAACGTTTGAACTCGAGAAACGCTGACTGGGCTCACTAATTCATTGAGGCCAAAAGCTATTTATTAACAAATAAAGTCAAGAATAGTGTGACATACATTTTTTCACTTGATACGGTTTTTGTTAACATGTTTTCTCAATTTATGTTACTTATTGACTGGTTTTGGCGGGAAAAAACATTCAAATAATTTCTCAAACAGAAACACACGCAGAAAAATATATTTTAGAAACAATAAGATTTCGGCCAAAAATAATAAAATTTTTGGTTGGGAAAAGGCACAAATATATTTTTGGTAACCCTGATTAAAAATATCGATTTAATTTAAACTTATCGTTTAATTGGAAATAAAAATACACCCTTTTTAAAAATGAATCAAAATTTCTATCGAAATAAATATTTTTTTGGGTAAAACGCATAAAATTTTCTGGAATCAAGAGAATGAGAAACCAAATCAAAATAACAACAGTTTCAAGGTTTGAAATAGTTTTATTTTAAATTAAAATGAAAAGCAGATGAATTTGGTTTCAAATTTATTTTAAATAGTAAGGATTTTCATAAAAGTTTATTAAAAAAAAACCACCAAAAATAACATTTTGTTACTTTATTTACTTCGGTTTTCACTTATATTCTTCCGATGGACATCCACTCTGGAGTTTTGCCTGCTTCGACTTGCACGAAAGATGGGAGGGAAATGCAAAAAACCCATCTCTTAGAGTTGGCCTGCCGTTCATTTTCCTGAAAACAAATTGTTATAAAAATTATAAATCTACAATAAATCTCAAATCTCTTGAATATCTCACCTTAATCGAAGTATAAGGATCCATAAGGAATGAATCCAACGCTCCTTTGGGAACTCCGGGCCAGACCCCCAGCACAAAGAACTCAAGCTCCGTTCCTCTTTCAATTTACAAAGAATATTTTTCCACGCACTTTTTTTTTCTTTTTTTTTACTTATCGTTTAAAAGTTACACGGTCATTGAAAACAATTCTTTTTCGTTTTAAAACAAACCAGATTTCAAATAAAAGTAGCAAAAAATGTGAGTGTACGAATAACAATATTTTTCGTTTATTTGAATTCAGCTTTTTTCTGAAAAGTATTGAAAAATCTGAATTAATAGTATAAAATTAAACAACAATACGTTTTGTTGAAACCAATCCCCGTTCTTTTTCTGCGTGCAATTATTACACCCTATGCTACCCAAACATGTGTGAAAATAATCATCACTGGCTAAAGTTTTCTCACAGTGAACCCTAAACGTCAAAATCGGTCTGTCGTATAATTTGAAATCCTGTTCCAAATAAGGCATTTCCCCACTTGTCAGACGAACAGCTGATTCCTCATGTTTACATTTTCTCGGCATATCGTCGTAGGGTAAACATAACAACAACATTACGTATGTTCAATGACCAGATAGTAACGATATGAAATTGGCAATGCAATTGTAGTGGTTTTGCAAGCGCACCTTGGTGAGGAGCATATAAATTCTTTGTTTAATGATTTGTAAATTCATAACAAGTTGAGAGATGAAGGTTTTTTGATGCTTTTAATTAAAGAAGTTTTTAAAGGAAAGCATTGAACAGTGCTTATCATCAAAGATCAAAATGGCGACCAGTTGGTGTTTACATTTTTCAAAACAAAAACAAAAAGCTACCCTACCACAATCTGTCTCAAGCCTCGTCCACACTCGGCAACTTGAAGTGCGATTTCGGTTGATGAGACTTGTTTATGTTTACATTTTGGTTGCTGAAAGTCTCCCATACTTGTCGGGAGACTTGAGACATGCATCTTTTCGTCTAGTTAAAAATGTAAACATAAACAAGTCTAAGCAACCGAAATCGTAGTCCAAGTTGCCTAGTGTGGACTAGGCTTCAGGAAATACTCTATTTGCATGAATTTGGAACAAAGGCGTATAAGGGCTGTCCCAACGGTAGATGCAAAACACGGTTTTCGACCACGCTAAAACATTTCGGCTGGCACCGGTGGCGTAAATTGCTGTTTTAGCACAGTTATCGATTTCAAAATTCCCAACAGTTATACGCCTTTGTTCCAAATTCATGAAAATTTGGAACAGGATTTCAAAATATACGACAGACCGATTTAGTTCACGGTGAGAAAATTTTAGCGAACAATGATTTCTTTCACACATGTTTGGGTAACATTGGGTGTGATAGTTTCTATAATAGTTTCTTTTTGAGATATTATTTGAATGTTTTTTTTTCACTTCAACCACCCTATACGTAACATAAATTGAGAATAGATGTTAATAAAAACCATATCAAGTATAAATAATAGATGTCAAATTATTTTCGATTTTATAAATAAACTAGCTGACCCGGTGTGCTTTGCTACACCCTTTAAAATCAAATGATATTTTCAAAAATTATTTAAATTTTTATTGTGTTATTGGCATTATTTTATATCAAATTATAACATAATTTCTAAGCACCCGCTGGAGTTTAGAATTGCAATACAAAGATAAATTAAACAAATATTCTAAATCTTGCTCTAAAAATTTGTGTTAAAGATCTGATAATTTGAATCTGTCTGGAGGGTCTCAAATTAATAAAACGCAAACAATCTAACTTATAAAATATGGTTGCTTTTTTTATATGTTCTGGATTTATGCTAAAAAATTGATAAGAGAGTCCCTCCCCTGTCCTTACCTTCACCCCCTGCTTAATGGAGGTCGTGATTTTTAATAATCAGACCTATTTTTTTTTTCGTTTCCAAAAATCCTCTTATATCAAATTGGTTGATAAGGTTTTAGGCTTTATATCAAAACGTATATGGAGCCTTCTCCTTTCTTCCCCTCTCTACACTGTAAAGCGTAATGATCTATAACAATCGTAGAAACATATCTCGTAACCAAGTTCCTTTCCATGCCATATTTGTTTCCATTTGTTGGCTTCGTTAACATAAATTGGGAACTTATATTTACACTATTGTATTGGGCTCACCTCCCTCTTCTTATGTACCTACTCACTGAAAGGAGGATGGTGTGTCAGATAATCATAGAATCAAAGGAAGGAGTGAAGGATATCAAATATTCATAGAAGCATTTCTCGTACCCAAATATCGTTCCATGCCAAATTTGGTTACATTTGCTGTTGTAGTTTTTGAGTTATGCTGTAAAAATTGTATGACACTCTCCTCCCTCTTCCCCCTTTCCTCCCCCCTGGAAGAAGGAAGGGGTCTCAAACAATCATTAGAAAATGTCACGTACCCAAATACCCGTCCATGCCAAATTTGGTTCCATTTGTCTAATTAGTTTTTGAGTTATGTAAAAAATTATAAAAGAGGCCCCTCCCCCCTTTGTTTCTCCCTACTGGAAAGAAGGATGGGTCTCAAATAATCATAGAAATATTTTTCGTATCCATATACCCTCCCATGCCAAATTTGGTTCCATTTGCTTTATTTGTTTTTGAGTTATGTAAAAAAAATATGAAAGAGGCCCCTCCCCTTTCTATTGGAAAGAGGGAGGGCTCTCAAATAATCATTGAAATATTTTTCGTATCCAAATACCTTCCCATCCAAAATTTGGTTCCAATAACTTGATTAGTTTTCGAGTTATATAAAAAATTGTAAGGTAGCCCCCCTCCCTCCTTCCTATCACCCCACTGAGAGGAGGGAGGGGTACCTAATATTCATAGAAATATTCTTCGTTCCCAAATACCACCCCATGCTAATTTGGATACCATTTGCTGGATGGGTGCTCGAGTTATGCAAAAAATTGTCTTTTGTCTGGGAGGCCCCTCCCTCCCTTATTGAGAGAGGGAGGGGTCTCAAACCATAATAGGAACCTTCCCCTGCCTCCAATACCCCCACTTGCCAAGTTTCACGCAAATCGGTTCAGTAGTTTCCGAGTCTATAGGGAACAGACAGACAGACAGACAGACAGACAGACAGACAGACAGACAGAAATTCATTTTTATATATATAGATAAGAAACTTTTCATTAGGGCTCGACGAATTAGTTAATCCAGTCAGCGTTCTAAAATTTGAAAAAAATAAACGAAAAGAAAACTTTAATACTTTTTCGATGAGGTAAAATAAATGTTTATTGTTATTGTTAATATTGAGAGATTTTTAGTTTCGTATGGATTGCTCGGAGTTTTCGTCAATATCAGCATATTTTTCTGTATCCATACATAAATTTGCAAATAGTGAAACAAGTTTTTGTCAAACAAAAATGTCGGCCAATCAAGGGAAAATTTCCTTTGACTTTGGGATAAACATTTCTCGTTTCCTTATCAATGTCAGCAATAACTTGAAAAAAAAAATGCTCTTTCATTTCATTTTAACAAAACTTTATTCCATTGATTCAAAGCAATTTGATTGAATTAATTGAAGAATTGTTTCAATTGACCTTTTTCCCTCGTTGTGTAGTCATTTTTGCTTTTAAATTAATGAAATCCTGGTAGAATAGTTGAAATCATTGTTCTGTCAAAAAGAATATTCGTAGAATTAATTTTAAGACAATTAACCGTGAAACTCAAAACTTATGCAATTTTTCTAATAAAATGGGTTTTTTCTTCTCAATTATTGAGTGTCTGCAATGAAAGTGTTTCCGTTTTAAATTTGCTCCTACACCGGTGGGGAGTGGGTGTTTTAGCCGATTCTAAAATTTCAAATTTTGCTAAAACTGGTATACTTAAAACCAATATTTACGCCTGAACCGTTGCAGGTGCTCTAACTGTTGGGAATTTTGAAATCGATAACTGTGCTAAAACAGCAATTTACGCCACCGGTGCCAGCCGGATTGTTTTAGCGTGGTCGAAAACCGTGTTTTGCATCTACCGTTGGGACAGCCCTAACTCACCAACAATATTTGGGGTCCGTTACAAGGGGTCCGTTACCACTGGTTTGGGATAGGTTTGACTCACCAAACTCTCTTCCGACTGTTCGAAACAAATTTAGAATTATGAAAAGGAACCAGTATCCTTCTCATGATTCCATATTTGCCGAGATACTCCGGCTGGCTTGAACCCACAATCCATTGTATATCAGTCTTTCGTTCGCTTGGTGACCTATCCAACCCCCCACGAATCCCCTTGAATAGAGTTAAGCTATTTTAAATACAATAATATAAAACATTTTAAACATCTTACCTTTTTACCATTTTAAAAGGATACTTATTTTCCAACCATAAAAGGCATCGGGAATATTTAAAGGGTTTGACTGGTCGCAGCATGCCGAAATTGCTGTAGCAATCGTCCAAACATATTTTTTTCCTACACCAGCATTAGTTCACCAGTTTATTTTGAAAATAACAAAATATTATAGCAATTTTAATATTCATGCTTCTAACTTGATGTCTTCATTAAGTAGCATCCAAGGATTTGGACTAACAAAAACTTTTCACTAAATGTGCAAAAATGGAACCACAACCCCTCGTTTCTTTCATCCGTTTTTGGGAAGCAGGATACGAATTTCAACCAGGTGAACATGAGCTTCGTTCAACCGTTGGTAAAAATCGGTTTCAACTGGTTTCTGTCAACTGATAGATGTTCAACGAGCCAATGTTTTGGTCGAAACTAGTCAGGTCGTTGTTCAATGGAGCAAGTTGAAACTAGTCGAAACCAATCCAGCTCGGCAGTAGGATTAGTTTCGACTTGGTAGAAATCGGTTGAAGTCAATTGGAAAGAGACAGGTGATCAACTGTCAATCCATTTCTACTTGTTTCGACCCGTTTCTACTAGACTTCATTGAACAGACATATGATGTGTGTTCAATGGAAGTTAGTCGAAACAGGTTGAAATAGGTCGAAACAAGAAGGAATGGATTTTGACAGTTGGTAATCTGTCTCTTTCCAATTGACTTCGACCGATTTCAACCAGGTCGTCCGTTGAACATACTTAGGTCGAATTCACAGTGAGCGCGGTGCGAAGTGCGAAGCGAATTTCCAATTCGCGCGAAAAACCGCTTCTCATTGAAACACGTTGAAAAAAACATCGACCGGCCACAGTGCAAGCGAATTTTCGTGCGAAGACCCGGCTGGATCGCGCGAATTCATTCTGTTCATCTGGACATACACTGAAAATATTCTCTCGGAAATGTTTTATCGTAAAATGATTTATCAAAAAAATATTTTTCAAAAGTTTATTTATTTAATTATCATTGCCGTTTCTGTGTTAGTAATAAAAAATGTACGGTTTTTTAGCGCGGATTTTCGAAAAAAAAAAACGCGGTTTCAGTCTTTATCAATTGAAACAAATTCTAACTGGCAATAAACGACCGGTGGCATGGAAGCCCCACAATATGTGTATAGGGCGAAGGGGCTGAACGGATAGAAGTTGGAATTTGTTATCCGACGCCATCTTGAAATCCAATATGGCCCCTTCCACTCAACTTTCAAATGCTGGAAGTGACTAAAAGCAGATGAAACTCTTACAATATGGGTATTGGATGAAAGTACTCAATAAGTAGAAGTCGAATTTGGCTGTCCGACGCCATTTTGAAATAAAAGATGGCGGTTCCCGCTTAATTCAAAATGCAATAAAGAACTGAAAATCGTATGGCCATCCACAATATAAGAAATGAGTGAAAGGGATAAAAAATTTGATGAAAAATTACTGACAAAAATTTAACAAAATTTAAAAAAGCATGAAATGAATAAACAAAAATATGACAAGTGTTATAAAACTAAAGTAATATTGACAAAAATATAACAAAA
Source organism: Uranotaenia lowii (assembly GCF_029784155.1). Classification (NCBI taxonomy): domain Eukaryota; kingdom Metazoa; phylum Arthropoda; class Insecta; order Diptera; family Culicidae; genus Uranotaenia; species Uranotaenia lowii. The sequence goes on along the minus strand of NC_073691.1, from coordinate 108,059,532 downwards.
CTGTGGGAAAATATGAATAACTATTACTAAAATTAAAAAATATGACAAAAAAAATAGAGACAAATGACAAAACTTTGAATAAAACACGACAAATGTGGTAAAATAATTATGCCAAAAATATGACAAATTTAAAAAAAATAGACAAAAATATGAGGAAAAATTCACAGAAATAGCAGCAAAACTATGACAAATGAGAAAAATAATGTATGGCAAAATTATAATCAAAATTTGACAATATGACCTGACAGAACTAATATAAGGACCAATATTTGTCAACAAATTTACAAAAATGACAAAATAATAACAACAAATTTACAATAAAATCACAAAAATCTGACAAAAAATAAACACAAAATTAAAAAAAAATGACATAATGTTGAATATGTTAAAAATGTAACTCAGTTGGCAAGTTAGTTCCCTCCTAAGCCAATGTCCGTGAGTTCAAATACAAGAGTAATCATCGAATGCAGTTGTACTGGGTAAGACTTTCAGCACTGACCACACTGACTTGACTCTAAAATATTTAATAAATTGATTGCTATTCAATTAATATTTTATAATAACAACTAAATGAAGTCACCAGTAACTTAAAGTTGATAAGAAATAAAACACCTAAAATATGCCTCCACTTCCACTAGTGGCTAAGAATCGAATGACCCATTTATTCTTTCGAATAGATAGAGCGATCAACGCTCTCTCTAATTTTGCATATAATCTTCGGATACAATTCAGTTCGCATAATTCGTTTTATATAAAAAGTAGGATACTACAGACTCTTAGAACAAAAATTCAACCATTTTCTGTCTAATTTTTTGTTGTCAGATTTTGCAGGTTCGCAATACCGACGGCAGGTGGCGAACCTGAAAAATTTGACAAAAAATGCCCTGTAGGAAAAATGGTCCTGTTTAGCCCGATTTTATCGTAGAAATTGCGTGTTTTATTTTTAAAGTTGGGTGGCATTTCCTAACTGGCGAAGCATTTCTTCAAATCGATCCATGCGCACTCTGGAATCGACATTGCGTACTGTTGGAAAAATGATTTTTTTTTGTTTTTTTTTCTGGAAAACTTATCCAGAAAACGAAATCGAGTGTCCAGTCAGTATGGTCAGTGCTTTCAGTATGAAGAGAAGATGTTAAAACGACTAAAATCGAACGAAAAAAGACAAAACTCACAATCAAATGAACAAAAAATCTGACAGAACTATGACAAAAATACGAAAAATGAAAACATGACAAAATTATTACAAAAATTAAAATAAAATGACAAAAATCTTACAGTACTATAACAACCTTTGTCAACTGTTTGTCATAATTTTGTTTTCTTATCGTTGTTTTGTTTAATTTTTATCATATTTTTTCATAGCTTTGTTACATATATATTTATTACATTTGTAAGATTTTTTTCATAGTATCGCCAGATTTTGTGAAAAAAATCTTACAAATCTTTTTTTCATAGTATCGCCAGATTTATGTAATGAGAGAACTAAGCAAGCCTTGGTCGAGTGCGGTGTTGTTTTTTTTTCGCCTGTGCTAATTTTTGCTTTTGAGTGTCCGAAAAAATGAAAATTTTGAAATTTCGTTTATTGTAGGAGTGAAAATACATATATATCAGAAAGTTTTTCGTGTTCGCGTTGAAATACTACCTAGCAGGACATGTGTTTTAGTTTTCAAATTCACTGGAAATGCTATAATTGTGTGCTCGTGATGGGTTTACAGAAATGTGGTTCTCGTTCGTGTTTTCCGATGTTGTCCTGTTTTTACCCCTGTGTTTCTTTTGTAATTGGCGAAATATTGTTCCGAAAAGTTTACTGATGCGGCCGCATTGAAGAATAGTTTAAAGTGATTTTTAACAAAATGAAAAATTCGAAAGCGATTGAGAGATTCTTTTTCTTGAGCTTGTTTATCGATTGTAAATTGTTAATGAAATATTCGCGGAGTATTCAGGAAAGTCTTGTTATAAAATTCAAGCAAGGAGCAATATGAATCAGTTTTTGCGAAGTCTGAAAAAAAAAACTTGTATCGGATTGTTAATTTCAAACCATGTTGTGCTCGTCGTCTTGGTTTTGTGGTGCTGTTTTATCATGCTTGCTAAACGGCTTGCCTTGCTGGGATGCAGTTTGCTGTTCGGTTGCCTTTGCGCACCCAATGCAAAGCTAAGTATTTTGTTTTAATTATTTTTTTCCACATACTAAAAAATATCAGGAAAATTATGCCTAGTAAGCATTTGTTTAAGTTTGCAAAAATCTGAGTTAAAATGTTATTTGAATCAATATCTACCTTAATAAAAGGAAGTACACAGACGACGAAGATACCATATAGATAACGATATATAGCGCTGTTTTATTTTTCTTTACCTCTATACTTTGCTTTGAATTTGAAGTTTTGATTTTAATTGGTAAACCCAATAGTTGCTGATTTTATGAAACTTTTTTCCAGTCATCAATTTTGAACAAAATTGTATATGCATACGAATAATGTAATATAAAAAAGAAATGTTGATCCTTGCAGACTATTGAATGGTAAAGTAAAAGTATGAAAAACTTCTGCTTTTCTCCACTAAACTTTTCGAAACAGTTTATTTCGAAAGATTTAGTGATTGCACTAATCATTATTTCCTATTTTTTTCAAATTTCGTTTCAAGAGCGAGAAAAGGCGCTATAACCAAGGTCCATAGAAATTCTAAACTTTTAATGGCATTTATTATTGATTAAAAACCTATTTAACTAAATGTAAATTTAATTTTTTTTAAATTACTGAAAAAAAAATAATATATTCTACAAAGAAAATTAAAGTTTTCACTGATTTGTGGTTTGAAAGAATTAGAGATGTTTTCGAAAATTTCCGTTGCAGAAAAATTACTAAATGAAATACATATCAATTGATAAGATAACCTTTCAAAAATATATTTATTGCAAGGATACTTTGGTTTTCTTCATCATATTTTTATTATTTCAGATTAAATATGTTTTTAATAAACTTAACTTTCTATTTATTTACTATTGATGAAAAAGACTTCTAAAATGTGAGGCACAAAATAGCATAGAATCAAAGAGTTTTCAGAAATGCAATATTCATAGAAAAACAATTTGGAAAAAAATTGTGTCATTTTAAGTTACTTTCCGTCTTCAACCATTAAAGCCCATTCGTAAACTCTTTGGTTCAACAGGGATCATGTATAGGAAAAAGAGCTAGTTTATCAAGGAAGAAATTTGGATGGTATTGATTTGCCTTCAATATTTTACTCGATCCATTTTATTTGGACGTTTATAAAATGCCTCAGAGAAATAGGAGTTTCCTTAGGAAATGTCTAGGAGCATAGAAGGTGTAGGAAACTCATGATCGCACCATTTACCAAAATGGATCCTGATCTTCACCTTTCACCAACTAACACAACCCCTTCCTTGGATACTTGAACATGGATTCGCAGACGTATAGACGGTTTCCATAGTTTGTGATACTAGCTTAAATCTGGTTCTGACTATTCCAATTTTTTTTTGGAGTGCAGTACCGAGAGGTTGCTGGTTGAACTTAAAGAGTATCTTATTAACAATCCTTCCTTTTTCCCCATTGACTACTAGGACGTGGCCGGCGCTGTTATTAATCATATAAAAAGGGAGAGCATCAGTTTTGTACAATGAGAATGACTGCTAATCCCAAGCACCATTCTTTTGGACTTTGTGCAAAATTGATGGCCTCGATTAATCACGGAGTAGCAACCATTGGCGATGTGGAACTTGTTCTGCTTAGCCACGCCAGCGATCATGGAATTCGAAATGTATAGTTTGAAAACAAATGTAAAAAATACGAAGTTCCTCTAGAATCGTTTAAAAAAAACCTGTAAATGAAGCATTTGGAGTTCAATGATTTAAGGTGGATATGAGTAGTCAACCAAGCTAAGCTAAGCTAAGCTAAGTATCGCCAGATTTATGTAATTTTATTGCAAAATTTTGTCATATTTGTAAATTTTGATAAGTTATTATATTTTTCATATTATTATTTCAATTTTCATATTTTCCATAATGTTGTCAAGTATTTGTTAAAGTTTTTATTTCGAGTTTTGGAATTATTGTTAATTTTTTGTTATTATTTAGTCAACTTTATTAATTTTTGTCAGATTTTTTTAAAATTTGGTCAAGGCTTTGCCATTTTATTGTCAAATTTATCATAGATTTGGTATATTTTTATCAAATTGTAATATTTGTGTCACCTTTGTCATATTTCTATCAAAGTTTTGTCAGCGTTTCGTAATATTTGTTGTTATTATATTGTAATTTTTTTTTTATTATTTTGTCCTAGTTTTGGTAGATTTTTTTTCTTGCGATTTTAAGTCATTTAAAATATTCAAAAGTTGAGCGAAAGCTGCCGTATTGGATTTTGAAATGGCGTTTCATAGCGTCAGACTGCAAATTTCGACTTTTTCTAATTGATTCTTCTCACCTAATATCCATATTATGCTTGTTTTATGCGATTTTCAGTCATTTAAAGCATGTTGGTGTTAGGCTGAAGCCGTCATACAGGATTTGGGTGTCAAAAATCTATTCTCCGACGTACTCATAAAGTCCAGGCAATTCATGACCTTAAGATTCCTTTTCATAATCCCCGCGGTCCTAGAACGCGCAAGGTTTTTTCGCGGTTTTCCGAAGTTGACGTGGTTTTTCGGAATTAACGCGGATTATTTTTTTTTGGCGCGGTACGTATCGCTCGCTCACAGTTTTGATTCTGAAAATTAATTTGCAAAGATTTTTTCACAAGTGATTAATTTTTGCAAAACAGAAGGTTTTTTTTTCAGTGTTGAACCGCTTCGCAATTCGCGTACACTGTGGCCGGCCTTCAAAAATGAACTTGCGAAATTCATCCGGTGAATGAATATTTCGCTTCGCAGTTCGCTTCGCGCTCACTGTGTTCGTACCCTTACACCAATACTAATGCGTGTTTTGTGCGTTTTGCACACGAATTTCTAGACAGACCGAAACAGATCACGCGAAAATTCAGACGCGTATCGTAACGGGCTAGAAAACAAGCTTATATGCATGGAATCCTTAAATGTATTAAAAAAAAAATTTCGTAATATTAAATGAGACTGAACAAGCGATGATGGGACAATCTGAATTTATTGCAGAGTTCTGCGACATTTTGGCGGTTTGCTTTTTGTGGACGTGTTCACATTAGTAGACCATCTTGGTCTTAGCCGTCCGCAAACAAAAGATGAATAACAAAAATTGCGTGGACTTGTTTCAAACGCATTCGTGAGGTAAAACCATTAAATTTCTTATAAATAAGTACTGTGTTCAATGAAAGTTGGTCGAAGCAGGTTGAAATAGGTCGAAACAAGTAGGAATGGATTTTGACAGTTGATAATCTGTCTCTTTCTAATTGACTTCGATCGATTTCAACCAGGTCGTCCGTTGAACATACTTACACCAATTCTAATGCGTGTTTTGTGTGTTTTACACACGAATTTCTAAACAGACCGAAACAGATCACGGGAAAATTTAATTTAGGTTAACAAATTCTTAAATCAAACTCTTTTCACACAAATTTTTCGAGGCCGAAAATTAGCAAAATTTTGCTCAAATTTGACCAGCTAGAGTTTTAGCAATCAATAAAGCAATATTTTTTAACTAATATTTGAGCAAACAATTAAAAAGTTAGCCGCTGCAATTTTTACTAATATTTTTAGCAAAGCCCGGAGGAAAAGATAGCTCGTTAGATCTGAAATTTCAAAATTTATTTTTTTTTTAATGGGGGAATGTTTGATTTATCATTAGAATACACAAATAACTTCATTTTAATTTTATTTTATTTTTTTTTAAACATCATTTTAAACACTTTTTTTTTTATAAGTTCCATTCCTTCCTTCCGGCGAGTGAACTGCCAAATGACCAATCCTATTCCACGATCGCACCGGGGTTGTTCCGGTAGCAGCGGATTCAAATTTCAACTGTTCGTTTCCGGACTGTTGCAAAAAAACCCGTCATTTTTGCCATCGGTTGCAACCTGGAAAGAAAAAAAAACAATTCACTCGATTAAAACTCGGAAAATCTGTACACTTTTGAATCGGACCTTACCTGTAAGCATCCGGTGTTGATTCAGCTACCATTTCGTCATGGAGTTGGCGGTCACCACAAGCACCACCAGCAACGAACATCCGCACTTAATCGCCACCGACCGCCGACTGAATCCAAACATCCAGAGCACTTGACGATAATGAAATGGCGAAAACAAAACAATAACGTGCTCTCTGTCTGACACACACGCTGCATGTGTGTTAATGTGGTAGAAATGAATCCTGCTTTCGAGCTGGATCGGTTTCGACTAGTTTCGATCGATTTCAACTTGCTCCGTTGAACAACGACCAGATCTGTTTCGACCAAAACATGAGCCTATTGAACAACGACCACTTGACAGAAACTAGTTGAAACCAATCGCTACTTACGATTGAACGAAGCTATGGAGTAACTTATCAATAAGCCTTACCCATGGATCTGATTTTCGTGACCCGAAACACTCTCAGCACTTTAAGTTCACAATATTCCAATGGTATTCACTTAAATCACTTTATTTTGAAACATAAGATTTTAATTTTTCAGAGCAAACAAAAAAAACATGCTCTTCGTTTTCTGTCCAGATTCTACACCTGTACAAAGAATAATCCGAAATGTGCCTCCAGATAGGTGTGGTCTGGATTCTAGCTTTTCGATGGTCGAATTCTCACTTGCTCTCCTTTCTTGCAACAATTCAGCTCCGGGAATTGATAAAATAAAATTTAACTTGTTGAAAAACCTTCCGGATGCCGCAAAATTTCGCATGTTAAATTTATTTAATCAATTCTTGGAGCACAACATCGTTCCCCAAGAGTGGAGACAAGTGAGAGTAATTGCTATCCAAAAGCCGGGAAAACCAGCGTCTGATCCCAATTCGTACCGTCCAATAGCGATGTTGTCTTGTATACGCAAATTGATGGAGAAAATGATTTTGTTTCGTTTGGATAAATGGGTAGAAACAAATGGTCTCCTTTCAGATAGGGTAAAGGACCCTGAGACAACGGCTTAAGGAAGCGTTTTTCATTATTTCAATAGAATTGCCTTCCACGTTGGTTTAAAACTGATGTTTAGTAATTGAACTATATTTCTAATACTGTTTTATGAAACTATGAAGGAAAAATATCAATTCATTACGTACTTTTTAGTCAATTTATGATTTATTTTCCTCATTCAAGTTCCTTCATTGTCGTACCAGGTTCCGAATTCCGTCGTACAAGGAGACCGAAATTGTCTCAATTTATTAGACCCTCTTCAGAAATACATTTAAAATTTTGCGGTTGCGATTCATGCAATTGGCATTAGCTTACATCGAACGGATTAACCGCACAGGATAACAGCAGAAGTTCTTTCAAGTAACCAGTCGCAATAAGCCATGAAACTACACAGTAAACGAAAATTACCGAGTTCGGTAATTTTTTTACCGAAATTCTAACATGTGTAAATCGGTAAACCGTTCGGTAATTTTTTCATGGCAGAGATGTGACAGCTGTCAAATGTTACAGCCTTTTTCGGTAAAAAAATACCGTAACTCGGCTGATCATTATTTTTATTTATTTACATAGTATTCCGTCTTACGACATAACTTGACGAACATAATTCCTAAAATTCACTCGGTTCATAGCAACCGTTCTCCAATTTCTCGGGCACCCCACGTTCGCCAGATCACGCTCCACTTGGTCTAACCACCTCGCTCGTTGCGCCCCCGCTCGTCTTGTTCCTACCGGATTCGTAGCGAACACCTGTTTTGCAGGACAGTCGTCCGGCATTCTCGCAACATGTCCCGCCCAGCGTATCCGGCCAGCCTTCACCACCTTCTGGATACTGGGTTCGCCGTAGAGTCGCGCGAGCTCGTGGTTCATCCTTCGCCTCCACACTCCGTTCTCCTGTACGCCGCCAAAGATGGTTCTTAACACTCGTCGCTCGAATACTCCGAGTGTACGCAGGTCCTCCTCGAGCAATATCCATGTCTCGTGCCCGTAGAGAACAACCGGTCTAATGAGCGTCATATACAGGTTACACTTCGTGCGAGGGCTAAGTCTTCTCGACCGCAGTTGCTTGTGGAGTCCATAGTAGGCACGACTTCCGCTGATAATTCGCCTCCGGATCTCACGGCTGGTGTCATTGTCTGCGGTCACCAGTGAGCCGAGATAGACAAAGTCTTCGACTATCTCCAGCTCGTCGCCGTCGATCGTGACCTTGTTATTACTGGACAAGCGGGTTCGGTCGGTCTCGGATCCGCAGGCCAGCATGTACTTCGTCTTGGACGTATTAATCATCAACCCAATCCTTCCTGCTTCGCGTTTCAGTTTGCGGTAGATCTCCTCCACCGCCGCAGATGATCTGCCGACTATATCAATGTCATCGGCAAAGCAGATAAGTTGACTGGATCTGTTGAAAATCGTGCCCCGCATTTCGCCCACCGTTCGTCGAATAACGCCTTCTAGCGCCACGTTGAACATCATGCAGGATAGACCATCACCTTGTCGAAGCCCCCTGCGCGATTCGAATGAACTCGACAATTCACCCGAAATCCGCACACAGCACTGCGTTCCATCCATCGTCGCCTTGATCAGTCTGATCAGCTTCCCGGAAAAGCCGTTCTCGTCCATGATTTTCCATAGCTCGTTACGGTCGATCGTGTCGTATGCGGCTTTGAAGTCGATGAATAGATGATGCGTAGGGACTTGGTGTTCACGGCATTTTTGGAGGATTTGCCGTAATGTGAATATCTGGTCCGTCGTAGACCGTCCCTCCATGAAGCCGGCCTGATGACTTCCCACGAATCTGTTTGCTTGTGGCGTTAGGCGGCGGAGTAGGATTCGGGTCAACACTTTGTAGGCGGCATTGAGGACAGTGATCGCTCGGTAGTTCTCACAGTCCAATTTGTCGCCCTTCTTGTAGATGGGGCATATTACCCGCTCCTTCCACTCCTCCGGTAGCTGTTCAATGTCCCAGATCCGGATTATCAACCGGTGTAGGCAATCGGCCAACCTGTCCGGGCCCATTTTGATGAGTTCCGCTGCGATGCCATCCTTTCCAGCCGACTTGTTTCTATTCAGCTGGCGAATGGCTTCCTTAACTTCACTCATCGTTGGGAGTGGCTCGTCTTCGTCGTTGGCTACGCCGGCGATGTACCTTCCCCCACCGTCTTGATCTCCTGCATGTGCGCCGTTCAGGTGTTCATCGAAGTGCTGCTTCCACCTTTTGATCACCTCACGATTGTCCGTCAGGATACCCCCGTCCTTATCCCGGCACATTTCGGCTTGCGGCACGAAGCCTTTGCGGGATGCGTTGAGTTTCTGATAGAACTTTCGTGTTTCTTGGGAACGATGCAGCTGCTCCAGCTCCTCGAGCTCCTCCTCCTCCAGGCGGCGCTTTTTCTCCTGGAAAAGTCGGACTCGCTGCCTCTTCCGCTGTCGGTGATTTTCCACATTTCGACGGGTGCCTCTTTGCACTACTGCCGCCCGCGCGGCATTCTCTTCGTCCATCACCCTCCTACACTCCTCGTCGAACCAGTCGTTCCGTCAAGATCGCTCCACATAACCGATGACGTTCTCCGCAGCACTGTTGATGGCTGTTTTGATGGTATCCCAACAGTCCTCGAGAGGGGCTTCGTCAAGCTCGCCCTCTGCCGGCAGCGCTGCTTCGACCGATTGCGCGTAGTCTGCCGCGACCTCAGGTTGCTTCAGTCGCGCGATATTTAACCGAGGCGGGCGCCGGTTTCGCGTGTTGTTCACTACGGAGAGTTTTGGGCGCATCTTCACCATCACCAGATAATGGTCCGACTCGATGTTGGCGCCCCGACAAGATCTGACGTCGATGATGTCCGAGAAGTGCCGGCTGTCGATCAAAACGTGGTCGATCTGTGATTGAGTTTGGTACGGTGATCTCCAGGTGTACTTGTGTGGGAGGCGGTGCTGAAAAAAGGTACTACGTTAGGCCATTCGTTTGGAGGCGGCGAAATCGATAAGTCTGAGGCCGTTTTCGTTGGTCAGCTGGTGCGCACTGAACCTTCCAATTGTCGGTTTGAATTCCTCCTCCTGGCCGACCTGAGCATTGAAATCCCCGATGACGATCTTGATATCATGTTTTGGGCAACGGTCGTATTCACGCTCCAGCTGCGCGTAAAATTCGTCTTTGTCGTCACCGGTACTTCCGAGGTGAGGGCTGTGCACGTTGATGATGCTGATGTTGAAGAACCGGCCCTTGATTCTCAACCGGCACATTCGTGAGTTGATCGGCCACCACCCGATATAGAAATATATTTTTGTTTATATCGATAAAAAAGACTACTTGGAATTTAACTTATCGTTAATTTTAGAGTAATATAGGCCCTTTTTGAAAATGAACCATAATATTGCCATGGAAAAAATAAAACTTTGGGTAAAATTCAAAAAAAGGAATTTTGAAAGAAAATTCATTTTTTTGAATAAAAATTACAATTTTGTTTGTGGTTTTGAAAATAAAAGATTGATTTGTAATGATTCAATGTATTTCATATAAATTAAATAAATAATGTTAGTTGATATTTTCAGATTTACATTATTATACAAATGATATTTCTATTTATGTTTCTTTATTTATTACCATTGAAAACGGGGTTTCACTTCCAGTCCGCCTGGCTTGGGAGCAACACAATGGAAAACCGCCGATGCTGCTAGTAGAAAGGCCAACTCTGGAAGCAGCTTTTCGTTCTTGACTTTCAAGAGTCAGCAATCTAGAATTACCGTCCTTGCATGCCAGATCGACGGAATAAGTCCTATGGAGTTGGAGGTCGAGGTCTATCTGGAAAATAAATGATATTCATGGTCATTTAACTAAACTTGCTTTCAATTTTTATTTAAAAACTAACTAACCTTCCATGCAACAAATATGCGGGTAAAAGAGAACCAGTCGTTCTTTCTACCGCTCTAAAAGCCGGACTGTATTCCGCCACGCACCCACCAAGAATATGCGCCCCTTCGCGCCGGCTTCCGAACACTTCCAAACCGGAAAATTTTTCACAGCAACTTCTGCTACAATGAATTCCATTTTCGTAGCGGCGTGTTTCAAATGCTTCCATTTTCCAATCCTGAATATTTGATTATCGGTACCGGGGTTCTCTGCAAGTAAAATAAACTTATAAGATTGAAAAAAATCAAGTTTCAGAATCTTACCGATGACTGGCCCAGAAAAAACAGTTGTCCGGCTTTGTGCCACAAAGCTCGTCGGTCATCTTATTATTGCTTTTGTTCAGTCGGGTGTTCAAATTTTTTGATATTTTTTTTTCTTTTTGTCATTCTCAACTTATCGTTTACACGTATAATGCATAAAACCGAATTTTGGTTTCAAATTAAACCAAATTTCATTTGTAAGTGATAAAAAATGTGTGTGCATAAATAACAAAATTTTGTTATTGATCACATTCGATTTTTCTGTGAAAGTTATCAAAAAATCTGCATTAAAAATATCAAATAAAATAACAAAACGTTTTGTTGAAACCATCCCCCATTCTTTTTCTGCGTGTTGCACCGTGGGACCAGTTGATTTTGTCGACGAGCCGTGACAGTCGCTGGACGTTCTGTTGACGATGAACCAATGTACGACCACAGCTGATTACGGCTTGGATTCCACACGGCTTTCCCGTTTTCGTTCTGGTTGCCGTATCGCCACGGGAGTCGCCCAATGTTGCACACTTCGGTGGCCATGCTTCCGGTTGCTGGGGCCTCACAATTTTTTGCGCTCGTGAATCGTGAGCGCTCCAGTCAAAGCACCACTCTCCTCCAATTTTGCCAAAAAACTGACCCCCGGAAACATCGATGACAGGACCAGATATTTTTCTTTTTTTTCCGTTTTTCGTAGACTGTGGGCTGTCGGGTTTTTCTTTTTAAAGTTCGATACAGTGGGCCAAATCTGGTCGAACAAGTTGATTTGTTTTTGATTAGGGTTGGGTTTCTAATTGTATTTTTGCTCAAATCACACCATAATAAAAGTACTAAAAATCAACTGTAACACAACATTGCTGCTTTGGTAGAAATTTTCATGGATTGTGACAGAAATCCATGAAAATTTCAAAACCACGCCACAAGGAGTTCGAGGGAAAGAATGGATCGACTACATTCCGAGCATACCTCGGAAGCGTAACACCTACTGCAGAGGTGTCTGAAACTTAATACATAAAACATAAACACATCATAATAAACTCAAAGCCAACGAATCTTGGCAAAAATATCTTCACGCCAACGAATTATGGCAAAGATTAAACTAAAACTAAAGACGAAACTCAACGCCAACATATCTTGGCAAATTATGTCGATCTATACCAGCAGACCTGGCAAAAATTTCCTCGAATCCTGTACCAAACGACTAAAAAACTTTCACCCAAGCAGCAAAACAAGCATTTAAAATCATGTAGCCATTGAAGAGAATAATGGCTGTGATTTTACAGTGAGGACTAAACAGAACTAAAAGCAACAGTTATCTCAGGAAAAGAGGGATTTAATCCTCTTAGTTACCAAGGGCCCGGAATAGAGGTTATACCGCGCCTCCAGATCGCGTTCCTTTTGATTTTTCCTTGGAAACCCCCTTGATAACTGTGCGTGCTGTATTTTAGTTCCAATAAATAATTAAAGTTGATTTTAATTGACAACAATAACGAATAAATAACACAAAAATTATGATAAAACAATAATATTGTGTGATATATGAGATGAGCAATAATGAACAGTACAATTATCGAAAACTAAAAAAAGCATGATAGTTGTACGTGGACGCTAAGTCCCTAAAATTCTCGAACTAGTAAAAGTGGTTCGATTTAGTTGGGCGCCATTTGTAATGGGAGGTTTCTATGGTCGTCGCCACAAATGAAAACAACGAAAACATAATTTAAAAATTTTCTAATGGCCACATTTTATTCACCCACCCAAGCTCCCGACTATTCTAGTCAATTTGTTTTGGAGTGTAGTTTTGCATGTTCCACTTACGGTTCTGTCTGCCTCGTGGTTGCCCCCGAAGCGCTCGACGGCCTGGCCATGATGCTGCTGGTGTTGTTGTTGCTGCTGGTGTTGTTGTTGCTGCTGCTGGCACCAATTGCGACGCACCGAATTGTCGTGCCGGATGTTGTTGTTCTGCTGCTGGTGCTGCACTTACCACACAGCCGGAGGTGTGGCTGACATCGAACCGATGGCGCGCACGACATTGCCGTGTCGGATGTTGTTGCCGAATTCGTTTTTCTGCTGCTGGAGTTACCGCAAAAGATACTCCGCCCTGGCGGAACGGACCGTTCTCTTTGCACCGATTGAGTGGAGCTACAGCTGCCGGATCTCTTGCACCGTGGGACCAGTTGATTTTGTCGACGAGCCGTGATAGTCGCTGGACGTTCTGTTGACGATGAACCAATGTACGACCACAGCTGATTACGGCTTGGATTCCACACGGCTTTCCCGTTTTCGTTCTGGTTGCCGTATCGCCACGGGAGTCGCCCAATGTTGCACACTTCGGTGGCCATGCTTCCGGTTGCTGGGGCCTCACAATTTTTTGCGCTCGTGAATCGTGAGCGCTCCAGTCAAAGCACCACTCTCCTCCAATTTTGCCAAAAAACTGACCCCCGGAAACATCGATGACAGGACCAGATATTTTTCTTTTTTTCCGTTTTTCGTGGACTGTGGGCTGTCGGGTTTTTCTTTTTAAAGTTCGATACAGTGGGCCAAATCTGGTCGAACAAGTTGATTTGTTTTTGATTAGGGTTGGGTTTCTAATTGTATTTTTGCTCAAATCACACCATAATAAAAGTACTAAAAATCAACTGTAACAATTACCGAATAACCGGTATTGTTGAACCGAAATGTCTGCAATTATTACCGATAGGCCGGTTATGTTTAACCGAAGCTAGTAAATATGTACCGAACAACCGGTAGATTTTACCGAAATACCTAAAATTATTACCGAAAAAACTGTAATTACATTTGAAATATCTTTAAATTTTACCGAAAAACCGTAATTTTTTTTACCGAAAAACTGTAAAAGCTCGATAATATTTACCGAAAAACCGGTAATTTTTAACGAAATATCGGTAGTTTTTACCGAAATTTCTGTAAATATTACCGAAATTGTAAAATTTTCGGTAATTTCTAACGAAATCCGTAATACGTTCGGTAAATTCAGCATATGATGCAAAGCGCATAACGCGAGATGATTCGAGTTTTCAGAGGATACTTCAAGCAAGAAATTTCAATTCTAAGGAATCATATGGTCGTTAGAGACTCAGTCAAATCGATGTTTGTGCGTAAAGTGCAAGTGTCTTCTGGAAAAAATGTTTAAGCCCGTGTCCCCTCACGTTGAACGCCGTGCGATATTAATACACCGCTTTAGGCAAAAACATCGATCCGACCTTCTATGTCCATCCGTGTTCCTCAGAATTGAGATTTCTTGCTTGAAGTGTCTTCGGGATACTCGAACCCTCTTGTGTTATGCGCTGTGCATCATAAGCTGAAATTATCGAACGTTTTACGGGTTTCAGTCAAAATTACCGAAAGTTTTGCAGTTTTCAGTTTACCTCATATAACTTTTTTGCTTATCCATATTCGACATAAAGTTCACTAACAGTCGTGAGAATTTTCAGAAGAGAAGAAAAGAAAATACATGATGAATTTATTGAAGATTTATTTATTTGAGAATTACTTATTGCAAAGACTGCAATCAACCGTGTTGGTCTGTAAATGAAACAATGTTAAGAAACATTAATTACACATTATTAAAAATAATTCAAAAGAGAGTTCACTCACCTGAATGCTGCATTCATTTACCCCTTTCTTTTCCTGACTTTCCGGTACCGGTCCGTTAGTACGGTGATCCCAGAAAAAGCAGAAATGCAGCGGGATCAAGCTCGACTCAGTGGGGCACTTCTGCGACTCTACGATGTCGCTTTTGCTGCAACTAAGACGGTTCCCGATGGAGCTGATTTTAGTAGTAATGGTACGACGATTTTATTGCTTCCAGGTCCAACTACCGCCCAGCGACAAAATTGCGTTTCCCGAAACAATACAATTTTCTATTTCACACAAACACTATGTTTACAACGGGCGAAGCAAAAGTTTTTAAAATGGCTCGCGCGCGCATACGACAAAATGAATCTTTTCTATTTCACTTTTCATTTTCTACATGACGTTTATCAGAGTGAGACAGTTGCGCTTACAGCTGCCAGAAAAAAATACATCAAAATTTGACTTTTGTGCTGACAGCGACACTGATTTACAGTTTTCGGTGTTTTTTTTACCGAAAATTTTTTGCAAAGCGTTTTGTTTACATAAAAATAAACGAACATCGGTAAATCAAAACTCGATTTACCGAACTCGGTAAAAACAAGACGTCAGATTGGTGGATTACCGAAAATTTTCGAATTACAGAACTAGTTCTGTAAAATAAATTACCGAACTCGGTAATTTTCGTTTACTGTGTAGGATAGCTTTATTGTAAACAGGTCTACCATTGCTTGGCTAATGCATCTGCAGGCAGCAAAATATTATACCTTCTATTCAATTATACCGAAATTGTCTCAAACTATTGTCATTGAAGTTGAAATCCAAAGTTTTCGCGCTGGTGATCGGCAACCTTGCCAACCAGCGACGTTGTGAAATATATAAAAAATATCATTACTGGCAACGCTTGTGTAAAGTAATAACCAGCGTGCCTATACAGCTACGGGTGGTTGCATATTGAGCAAAAGTAGGCAAGGAGTACCAAAAGTTTCTCATTGGTGGGAAGTGGAAACTCAGCGCTTTTTGACAGCGAATTGTTCGCCTACCATGCCTACGATTACGATTGCCTGTCACAAGATGGACGATTCCGTGTATTCACGCAGAGTAAACTTGAATTTTGGAACTAATTAAATCTGACATTGATTGAAAACATTCATTTTGAATCCAACTCCTGTTTTCTTTGAATCAATGAATTATAGTTTTCATTCAAAAGAATAATTTTTGAAAGAAAGAATAATTTTTTTGAATTGAATAATTTTAGACTTTGATTTCAAACAAATTCTTTGATTCAAAAGAAATTTGTTCAATTGCATTTTTCTTTAGAAACAAAGTAAATTTTCTTTCATCCAAAGAAAAATGTTTTAAACGGAAAAGAATAATTTTTTGAAACAAAAACTTCAAACTTAGAAGATAATTTGGATTGACTTGCAAGAAGAACAGAAAACCGAAAAATCGAATAAAGTTCGGCCGCTCGATTTAAAAATCAAACCAGTGAATCGGTGTAAGCTATAAATAAGGAGGATTCAAGATGCAAAGTGGTAAGTGTAAGTTAATAAATAGTGAATATTTAAGTGAATTTAAGATTTTCTAAAACGCTTGTATAGTTATAGGAACACGGCCGACGGATAGATTTCCAAGTCTCTCGAACATGGTGAAAAGTAACAGCTCCCCAAATCCCGCGATCGTATTTTTTCGGCCCAATCTTCAACGGCAATCACCATTCGGACCAGCCAGCAGCTGGAGTGGCTTTCGGAAGTTTATTGACCGGCCCTCGGAGAATGCGATACTTTATCAACGATATCAAGGACCCTACTCGGTTATAGTGAACCATAGTGTTTTATGTGTTTGTGAATAAAAAATAATTTAAGAATTTAAATTGTATCTTTTTATTATTCAAACTCCTAATAGAAACTTCGAAACATCAGGGTAAAAATCTCCCAATTGGAATAAATGGAAAATGGTTCAATGAATAAATGCTTTTAAAATCTATATCTAAATTACCTTTGAGCAAAGATAATAACTTTGAATCAAATGAAACTTTGTATCAAAGCATTAATATTTTGAATCAAAGATTTTTTCTTTTGAAAAGATTTTTCAAAAGAAAAAAACCTTGAAACAACGGAAAATACATTGAACCAAAGGATTTTTTATTTATACCAAAACCAAAGGAAAAAATCCTTTGTTTTTGCGGCACTTTCCTTTGAAATAAAAAATCTTTTTTCTGCGTGTTGGTATAAGAACACACCCGAAGCTGTACACGCCCTGATAATAACAAACTGACTTGTCGCCAGTAAATGTCGCCAGCGCTCATTGACGATAACTCCGGTTTGGGGATTCAGCGACAATATTCCTCCCTCATGAGGTTTAGATTGGAAATTTTGCGGTTGCGGTTCATGCAAATGCTATTATTTACTTCGCACGGATCAACCGCGCAGGATAACGGCAAAGTTCGAATGAGATATCAGTCGCAATAAAATGGTCTTGCCAAGAAATCTCAAGGTAGCGTTATTGTAGCTAGGTATCATTGCTTGGCTAAGGCAATTGCAGGCAGCGCAATATTAGACCTTATCACTCAGAAATAAATAAAATATCAAACAGTTATATTTTAGGTATTTTCACATATCTCCCTCTTTACGCACACAGATATTTCTCATGGTGTAGGGTAACGGACCTATTTTGGACCGCTTTGGGAAGTGACTATGCTATTTTCTAAATTAATTAAGTATACGTTACAATTTTTGACTGTTTTATCCGTTCATTACGAAGATCAGGGCTTATTCTATCGAGACATATCGTCGTTTGTTGTAAAATAACAAGATTTAAGCCTAAAAACTCGATTCTTCGATCATTAGACTGGTCGATATTTTGGACCACCAGGTTTCTATTTTGGACCACCCTTTGGACCTATTTTGGACCACCCATAAACCTAATACGTTTTTTTCTAAATTTTCTTTATTCACTACAGCGATCGATACGCAATTATGCGAATGACTCAGTTAATTTTTCTCTTTGTTATCCTTGTGGTCAAGTTTGGTTTGTTCACGTTAATTCATTCCTGAACTAACTTTCTTCAACTTTTGCCTAGCCACTATTTAGGTACACTTGTTTGTTGAATATTTCTTACACCAATCTTTTTTTTCTAAAACTTATTATATTGTAAAACAATAATTTACGAAAAGATTAGCGTAAAAACCGAAATACTCCTCTGTAAAATATTGTGTTTCATGTTCATGTTTTGAAAATCGCGACAGCATCTTGACGAAATTTGTTCTGTAATGTTAAATACTGGTCAGTTTGTTGTTCTTAGGATCTTTAGGATCAATTTTTAGAACGCAATCTTCTTCAGGTGACCCAATGATAAGTAAATGAAGTCTGACATCATCAACTTCGTGACATCGATTGATGCATTTTGATTTCCAAAACCTTAGCAGATTTGGTTTGGCATCAGTTCTGTAGAATACATAGATTTAAAAAAGACAAAAATGTACGAGAATTATTCGATCTCTTAAAAAATTTTAAAGCCGGAGCTTATATTTCGTCTCTTCCATGTAAAAGTATTCTTGGTTATGTAACCAAGAATATTTTTATCTAGAAAATCAACCCTGAATGGTTGTTACTTTTAGACCAAACTGTCAATGGTATTTCATGAAGGAAAAAATAGGTTGAGCCTAAAAAATAACGCGACTTAGTAAAAAAACGGTGCATGTCCACTCCACATTTTTCAAGTTTTTTAACTTCTTTAAGCTGTAACTTCTGACAACTGCTTATCAAACAGTTGCCATTAGTGTGGATTGTTAAATTATTGTGGTTTAAAGCTTTATAGCTTAGCTAGCTTAGCTTGATTGCCTGCTCACATCCACCTTAAATCGTTGAACTTGAAATGCTTTATCAACAAAACTCAATTTATAATGTATGTATATTCCTCCCTCTTTTCAAAACCTTGCTAGATTTAAAATAAATTCCTTTTATAAAATCATCATTACAAGCTTTGCATTTCAAATCCCACGATCGCAGGCGTGGCTCAGTAAAACGAGTTCTACATCGCCAATGGTTGCTACTCCGTGATTGACCGAGGCCACCAATTTTGTTCAAAGGTCAAATGAATGGTGTCTGGGACTGACAGCTCATTCACATTGCCCAAAACTGATGCTCTCTCTTTTAACATCAATAACGGCGCCGGCCACGTCCTAGCAGTCAATAGATAGATTGGAAGAAAGAGAAAGGGATAAAAGAATGATGTCGTGCTTTAGGACCGAGGTCACCTCTGCATCCTAGCAAAATAATTTTGGTTTGGAGTACGGGTATAAGGATTTGATCAGGAGGCACTTTTGACTAGTGCAAATAGCTTTGGTTGTAAACCTTATCTTATATACTTGTGTTGTTTCATTCAATTGAACAAATTACGAGATCTAGAACTTTTAATTTCTTACTGTTTATTTATTTCGATAGAACAAGGTTTTAAAGGTTTTATTAACTCTGTTAAAGTTTGAAAAAATAATAAATTCAAACCTGATCGAATTCAATGAAACTTTAATTCAATTTTAACTGAAAAAATATTTGAATAAACCTTTCTAAACATTATTTAAAAAAACATACTTCAGAAAATTTTCTTATTTTTACTATAACCAAATAAAATGCTATTTTTGTTGCTTCCTAATCTGCTTTACAGCGGAACACAATTTTGACTTGGAGTTCAAGCTGATCAAGAAAAACGAATAGAACAAATATTTCTAAGGTAAGCCCGTCAGGGATCCAACAAACAATGAAAATAAAGCGAGCCTTGAACCTCATTTTCCATGAACTAAATGAATTCTTACAAACCATGGAATAATAAAACCATCACAGTAATTCAACAAAACTCTCAGCTTAGGAAAAAAATATTTAAAGTAAAGTTCCCACGTATGTGGATATAACATTTGTTGATAGGATTAAATTCCTTCTGTTTTCTGTTTCCCGATTTTTACTAAGTAGCACAACATAAACCATAATTAACTCCAAGCAATAAAAAGCTTAAACTGAAATTCCGAGAAACAAATTAAAAACAAAATTGCAACTGACTACCTAAGCAGGTTACGCAAATTAATACATAACCCACTGAACGGATTAAAACGGGTAAAAGAAACATCCTACACAAATAAATAAGTCGCGGGGGAGTCGGACACTCAAACACGTCCTTGCTCGATAAGTGCCGGGCGAACCCGAACTACTTAATATTTTAAATAACTGCAATTATGAAAATAAAACTCAAAATATTGGAATAAAATAGATAACATTAAGATTGTTATCAAAGTATGTTTCCAGATGCGTGAATGAAATGCCGCAAACACACATCGAGCTGGTTGGCCTTCTTTTAACAAAAACTCTAATGGATTATGGAACTATATTCAGGTGTTTGTTTCATTTTCCCCGCACACAAAGTGTACAACTAAAGTTAATGAAAAGAAAGAGTGAAATTGAAAAATGCCATTGGTTTAAAATCCCTGAGAAAATAGAGAAAAAAAAATGCCATCATGGAATATCCTCACCGGGTTTTTCCGTATTCGTCAGAGAAGTTGCCTTTTCGCCACCCAGTGGCTCATGTCAAAAGGTACTCCTGATCTAGGTGCGAGGCGCAAGGTATCCTTCTGGCACAGTCACATACATCACTTCAACACAACACGAAAAATCCCCGATCAGCCAAACAAAACTATAACTTTTCTAGAAAACACAATACGGCAGGACCAAAAACGAGATCGACAGAAAACGCGACCGTTCTCGAGCACAGCTTGCTGCGAGTCCTGTTAAATTATTGTGGTTTAAAACACAAAAAGTAAGTTAAGGCAATAATTGGCTTGGTTTTATGCCGATTGAAGTAAACCCCGTCTAAAGGCGGGTTTGGGCTTTAGCGAGTTGATTAAATAAATATGCCAAAATAATACCAAAATTCCAAATTTTATTTTCAAAAAGTCCTTGAAATAGTGCACAAATTTTTTTTTTTATATCGTCGTACAACGTTTTATTAATTTCATGAGCATTTAACAGCAAGTATAATACCCTGGTTATATTGAGTGGTCCAAAATAAGTCCCTAAGGAATTAAGTAGGACCTATTTTCGACATGGGTCAAATTACTATCAAAACAAGTTTTTTTGTTCGTCGAGCTTGCAAACTACTTTTCAAGTGTTTTTTCATAGCTGTGAACATGTTTGTAGTTGTTAAATTCATCACAGCTATACAAAAAACTTCTTGAAAGTTGTCTCCAATAATGACACGTTCTCCTGAAATGGGCTTGATTTGGCCCAACTGTGAAAATTCAAAACTTTATATTCAATTTTCTCTCCCTTACCTTCTTAATTATATAGAATGTTAAATATGATTAGAATCATAAGAAGTAGCTTAAACTATGTGTGCTCAAAATTTCCATGATTAAAAAGATTTATGAGCGAAATATTGGAAAAGGCTGAAAGGTGGTCCAAAATATGTACCCGGTCCAAAATAAGTCCATTACCCTAATTACTGGGAAATATTTCTGCGATTAAAATTTATGCATTGAGAAATGTTATGGAACGACATCTGGTGGTCAGAAATAAAAGTTTGAACCGTAACGTAAAGGCAAACGCTTAAAGCAGAAATAAACAGAAAAACCAAACGAAAATCGTTTGATTTTCGTTCATGTTCTATGGTCAATGTGCATAATTGACCATAGCATAAAAACATGTGCATTTCACTGGTAATATTACTTGCTGCAATTGAGTCCATCCTTTTTTAAATATGATTCAGATAAATATTTAAAGAGAATGGAATCTGCATGCAGTCAAGTTGAAAGGCATTTAGCAACTGAAGAATCTAGCATGTGCTCATACCCGTTTAGTTGGGACTCAAACGCACAAAGCGTTTGTTTGAACAAAATAATATATATAATTTCTCGGTTATTGGGATTGGGCCTGCTAAAAAGAATAAAGCCTGCTCTTTACTCTTACACAGATTTCCATAAGAATGACAGCTAATCGGAGTGAAATTGGAGTGAAGGCTATTTCTCTCTCTGTTTAACACACGAGAAATTGTATACCGGGACTGCGAGCGCGCCCATCGCCCATTAAATTTTATGCATTGGATCATTACACGCCAAGAAATTATTCGGATGCATAAATTTAAATATCTGAAATAGTTATTTTTTAATATTTCTGGATATTAATGTCAGAGAAATATCGGAGTTATTGAAATATAATAATTTTCATATTTTTTTCATTTCTGAGTGTACAAATTGAATCCACCCTGCAAATGTATTTTCTACCAACACACTCTCTAACAGACAGGGCTGCCATGATCCAGGATTTGTCTGTAAGATAAAATTTCATAACATTCATACAGACATTTAACACAAATTACAATGCACTAATTTACACAGAAACTACTCATATTTAAAGAACATCAACATTTTTAATAGAACTATATGTTTTTCTACGTAATGAGACTGAATAGTAAGACATTGAAGGAGAGGCAGAATCACATTTGCGTTTTGTCAACATGTGTTTTCTTATACATGTGAGAACCCTGGCGAAGGATATCGAACCAAAACAACGCCACGTTGATGCGTGTAATGCGCATTAGACTGGTTCAGCTCATCTATTCGAGTTTTTTTTTACGAGCGATTAAACTTTTCGACTTTTTCATTCAAACTGTAATATGTCAAAAATGACAAAACATCTTTTGTTGAAAATTCACTGAGAATTCATAAAATATGAAGCAAACATGAGTCAAGTTTTAAAACTTATAGGGGCTGTCCATTAATGATGTCACGCAAAATTTGGGAAAAATTTACCCCCCCTCCCCCCTCCGTCACATATTGTCACAAATTCCGTAACCCCCCTTTTGTATTACGTCACGTTTTCCTACCCCCCCCCCCCCTGGAGTAAATTTTCAACTCATAGAAATTTGATTAAAAATGTTGCTTTTTTAAATTCATCAGATTTATTCAAAGAATTGAAAAAAAGGTTAACAACTTTTAACAAGCCTTCAATCATTGCTTAAAACAAATTTCAATCATGAGTCCAAGGATTATGTTGATGACTTTCCATATCAATGACCAAATCTCTATCCAACCATCCAAATCTAGTTCCTCTTTTTAATCCATTCGCAATCCAAATCTTCTCCACAGGTTAGAATAGCCAACCAATCCTGTTCACGTTTTATTTTTTTGTAATGATAAGTGATGTCACGCTCAAGCTGACCCCCCCTCCCCCCATGTCACAAATAGTCACAAAAATCAAAACCCCCCCCCTCCCCCCTTAACGCGTGACATCATTTATGGACGGCCCCATATGGTAGGAATCAGCATAAAAAAGGGGTTCGATTTTGTTTTATTTTGAACGACTTTATGTACAAAAAATCATATCTTCCGATTTTCCAAACTTGTATTGAGATCCAAACCAGAGACTCGTGAACTCTTATTTCAAAGTTTAAATTATTCATTCATCTGAATTCTCTTGTCATTTTGAACTTCAACGGGAGTTTTTTGCATCGATTTTCCGTGCATCGTCAAAATTCAATAGAAATCGAGGTTATCGGTCCAGGAATTGATTTTGTTTTCCTCGAGTAGTTATTGATTCCCATTTAGAGAATTTCTAAAAACTGAAGAAGTTTAGGTTTTAGTTTTCAAGGATCTCTCAGTGAACATTCTGTAGAGCAAAGCGTTTGGTCGTATGTAAGATATTGCAGTTTGAATGAAACAAGTTGAAAAAGTCTAATTTTCATATAATTGATGTATCTAATGTTGCAAATACTTGAGAGAGGTTTAGTGTCATCAAATAATCGAACCAAAAATAATCAAATCTTAAAATATAAAATTATGAAGAAACAATGTCATTGGAGTTGAACGTTAGAAATGTGTAAAGTTGGAGATATTCTTGCGTGCACTCAAACGTCTATTAAATTATGCACGGTACTGGTAGTAAATAATTTGTAAAACACCAACCACTTAGCTTAAAAAAGCCATCAATTCTATGTTCATTTAAAACCATGCATTATAAGCAATGCTGAATACATTGAAGTAATTTATCAATATAAAAAGACTTTTTGCACTTATCTCCCAGCGCATCTAGTTCCTAGCTTCAAAATTACTTTATTGTGTTGTGAAATACTTAGAAATCAATTATGTTCATTCTCTATGAGTCCGACTGTGGTCAGCAAAAAATAGTAAAAATGAACCGGTCTAATTCCAATTCTTGCAAAACGGTTTCCTATTCCTGTCGCAAAATTACGACGAATTATGGGGGCCGAGCGATTCGATTTCAATCGAATATTGACAAATTTATATAGTTCAGATTAGTTTGAAATCATTTTTCTAATTTTATTTCAACACTTTTCTGTTGAATTTGATGATTTTGATTGTTATATGAATTGACAAGAAGCGTTAAAACAAAGAAACACGTTGGGGGGATCACTAAGTTCGTCTTTCAATATGGCGGAGTGTGCCAGTAATTAATTTCACTTCGAGATTTCAAAATCAAATATCTCAAAAAATAGTTTTAAAAGTGACAAATTTGTGATAGAAAATAAATTCACAGGCGTAAGTTTATCATGTGAAGTAGCCCATTAAAGTGGAAAGTTATTTTTCGGCTCTAAAACATGCATTCATGAATTAAGACGAATAAGAGGGATACGACGGAGGAGGGTACCCCTACCCTACTCAATTTGGGTTTCGAAGGGGCAAAGGGACAAACGATTGTCTTGCTTTGCTGTCTTCAGAGATACAAATGGCGTATGCAAAACGTGAGCAAATGGCTTCAGTGTTTCTAGACATAAAGGGAGCTTTTGATGCAGTCTCAATAGAGGTTTTGTCAGACAAGTTGCACTCCCGGGGTCTGCCTCCTCTATTGAACAACATCTTATACAGCTTGCTTTGTGAGAAACATCTGAACTTTGCTCACGGAGATATTGCAGTTAGAAGAACCTCTTGCATGGGCCTCCCGCAAGGTTCATGTTTGACCCCACTTTTGTACAACTTTTACGTAAGTGACATCGACAGTTGTCTCTCTGAAGGCTGCACTCTAAGACAACTTGCAGATGACGGCGTAGTGTCTGTCACAGGATCTACTGAGTCTCATTTGCACAGACCCTTACAAGATACTTTAGACAGATTGTCTTCCTGTCTTAAGCGCGGACTTGGTCTCCCATCTTGGGTACAGCCTTCGTTGCAGGTCCGGATGGGAATTATGGCCAGAGGCCCCAGGTGGACTTTATGGCGTAGGGGTACATAGTATCATGAGTCGTCCAATTGCACCCATGGACCCAGAGTAGCATACTGGGGGAACTCGGTCGCTCGCCGTGCCTTGGAATGCAATCCGTAAAAAGGATTTACCACCTGGGTGATCAACTAATAAAAAAAAAAGATTGTCTTCCTGGGCTTTGGGGCTTGGGATTGAGTTTTCCCCTCAGAAAACGGAGATGGTTGTTTTCTCTAAGAAACATAGACCTGCTCAACCTAAGCTTCATCTCCTAGGCAGAACGATCACTCAATCGAGGTGTTTCAAGTATCTTGGGGTTTGGTTTGATTCCAAGTGTACCTGGAGAGCTCACATTGAGTATCTGAAAGGAAAATGCCAACAAAGAATCAATTTTCTCCGATCAATCACTGGCACCTGGTGGGGACCCCATCCAGAAGATCTTTTAAAATTGTATCGAACTACGATTCTCTCAGTAATGGAATATGGTAGCTTCTGTTTCCAGTCAGCTGCCAAAACTCACCTCATCAAATTCGAGCGTATCCAATACCGCTGTCTTCGCATCGCTTTGGGCTGTATGTCCTCAACGCACAACATGAGTCTTGAAGTTTTGGCAGGAATGTTCCCTTTGAAAGATCGATTCAATTTACTATCACTTCGGTTCCTCATCAGGTGTGAGGTCATGAACACATTGGTGATTGTAAATTTTGAAAGGCTACTTGAGCAAAATCTTCAAACCAGATTTATGTCTATATACCATACCCTCATGTCAATGCAGGTAAACCCTTCTTTGTATTCTCCAACTCGTGTTTGCAGCCCTGACTACGATAATTCTTCTGTCCAGTTTGATTTGTCTATGCAGCAGAAAATTCGTGGAATCCCAGATCCGCATCGCCCACTTCTGATTCCAAGAATTTTCGAAGCTAAATAAAGACACGTCGATGCTGATAAAATGTTCTTTACCGATGGATCACTTATAGAAGAATCAACGGGATTTGGAGTGTTCAACGAAATCTTCAGCGCCTCTTACAGTCTCCAGTCACCATGTTCTGTGTACATCGCAGAGTTAGCTGCTATCCATTGCGCTCTGGATAGTATCGCCACACGACCTGTTGAACACTTTTATATTATAACTGACAGTCTCAGCTTCGTTGAAGCAATCCGTTCAATAAGACCAGGAAAATACACGCCGTACTTCCTCGAGAAGATACGTGATACGTTGACTACTTTATCAAGACGTTGCTTTACCATCACCTTTGTCTGGGTCCCCTCACATTGCTCAATAGTAGGCAATGAGAGGGCGGATTCTCTTGCAAAGGTGGGTGCGATGGATGGCAACATTTACCAGCGTGAAATCGTATTCGACGAATTCTACTTCTTGGCTAGGAGAAACTCTCTTATCAACTGGCAACGCAGATGGGACGAGAATGAGTTGGGTCGGTGGCTCCACTCAATTATCCCAAAGGTAAGCCTTAAACCCTGGTTTAATAGATTGGACCTGAGTCGAGATTTTATTCGTTTATTTTCCCGTCTCATGTCCAATCATTATTCCTTGAATGCGGTACTCTATCGTATAAATATTGCTGGCAGCAATGTATGCGGTTGTGGCCTAGGTTACCATGACATAGAGCATATTGTTTGGTCTTGTGAGGACCATCTTGTCGCTAGAACGAGTTTCATAGACTCCCTTCGGGCCCGAAGTAAACCACCCAACGTTCCAGTAAGGGATGTGTAAGCTGTGATGGACTTGGACTACATGTTCGAAATATACCTTTTCTTAAAAGCTATTGATCTCCGTCTATAATTCTTTTTATTTTCATATTTCCCTATCTATTTTCTATTCTCTTCAAAAAGTGTTCAAAAAGTGATCTAGACCTAAGCAAACAATTGTAAAAACAAAACGAGTTTGGCTCCTTAAAGCCTCAAGGTATGAGCCGTTTCAAATAAAGAAATTACAAAAAAAAGGACTTCATAAGTTTTATTAATATATTACATTTATTAGTTATTATTTTATAATGTAGTTTATCAGCTGACATAGTCAATTGAAATATATATTTATAAATAAATCGAAAGATTATCAGGAATTCATGATGGCACACTGCGCACATGGTCGCAGTACTGCTCAGTTCAAACAAATTTCAATTCAACTTTTCACGCCGATAATTTATCAAATCGAATCGCATTGTCATGTGCCAACACTGGCTGTATCCTTTTTTCTTTCTGAAAAAAAATAATAGAGTGCCATTTAAATGGAGTACGTTTGGAGAAAAACGAACTGACCTATCACGCATATTAAATTAAGGATTTGAAAAAAAGTATTGGAATCAGGTTTAATTTCCGTCTCCACTGTCACTGTCAGTATCATCTTCTGAAGATGACGACGAGCTGCTTGCCATATTTTCCATGTAACTGTTGACATCGTTATTTAGTTGTCGGTGGATACGTAGAGCGTACCGAGTTATTCTGCGATTCAAATTTGGACTAGCTACAGCAGCTAATCGTGAACTGTTGGCGACTTCCGAGACTACTTGATTTGTTGCAGTTCCTGTGATTGTGGCTGATGAGGAAGATTGAGATGACGACGTGCTACTACGAGTATTGTATGTATTGCCAGTGCTAGAACCACTACTTCCAGCGATAGTTTCTGCAGGTCGATTAGGATTACTGCTCTGTAAGGCGTTCAAATCGTTCCGGCGAATTAGCTGCTGCCGTAAAAATTCTTCCTCGCGCATTTTTTTAAATTTTTTCTGAGTTTCAGCTATTTTTTTAATCATTCCATGGTGCTGCATTACTTTCTTCATACATGCTTCGCAAACGGTTTTCGGCAGTGGGTCTGATGGAGAAATCTGGAAATAGACATAATTAAAAATGTATTCAATGAAATCAAACAATATACACGACGATTCTAAGGCTAAAACCTGGTAAGATTTTTCAACATTAATATGCGCAGTATCTGGAGAATTTGCGCAAGAGCTACAGTATAACACTTTGTAATTGTAATTGTTCTTTATTGATTTAACGTCAGCCCATCGATATAAAATCATAGTTAGGGTCAAGGAAATATAATTTGATAGTAACAAGTGAATTAATCAATTCTTATCTCTTTTGTAAACAGTTTATATGTATATTTGAAAAATATTTTATGCATTATTCAAACTCCTCATTTCATGTGAATGGCGCACGTTTTGTTCACTGTTTAGTTATTAAATAAATTTAATAAGTAATTTTTTTAGATTCACCCTAAACTGATAATTCCCCTTTGAAATAACAGTTGAGTAGCCGCGACGATTACGGCCCCCCTCTTACTAACCCAAAGTTAGGAAAAATACTCCCGGCACATAAAAACTTCATAAGTAAAATGCCTTAATAAAACCATTTGTAAATATAGACAAACATCGTCTCAACCAATTATTTATAGACTGAATAAACGTGAACAACATAAAATTGACGTTAAAAACCCAGTACGAAACGGCAATCGAACCCATGCATCCAGTGGACCTGTTGGCGCATCATGCGAATCGCTCGGCCACCGAGACGTACACTCAGAAATATCCAGAAATATTAAAAAATAACAATTCCAGTTATTTAAATTTATGCACCCGAATAATTTCTTGGCGTGTAATGATCCAATGCATAAAATTTAATAACCGAAATATTATTTTGTTCAAACAAACGCTTTGTAATTTGTGCGTTTGAGTCCCAACTCAACGGGTATGAGCACGTGCTAGATTCTTCAGTTGCAAAATGCCGCTCAACTTGACTGCATGCAGATTCTATTCTTTTCGAATTTGTGAATCATCTTTGAAAAGGATGGAATCTATAGCAGAAAAGAATTTTTAAAGGGAAAGTGCATTTGTTTTGTATGCTATGGTCAATAATGCACATTGACCATAGAACTTATACGAAAATCAAACGATTTTCGTTTGCTTTTTCTGATTATTTCTGCTTTAAGCGTTTGCCTTTACGTCCCGGCTCAAACTTTTTTTTCTGACCACCAGATGTCGCTTCCATAACAATCATCCCATTTCTCAATGCATAAATTTTAATCGCAGAAATATTTCTCAGCGAGAAATATCCCAGTAATTACACCATGAGAAATATCCGTGTGCGTAAAGAGGGAGAAACGTGAAAATACCTAAAAATTAATTGTTTGATATTTTATTTATTTCTGAGTGTACATACATACGTCATTGTGTCATGCCATTGAGCTGCCGCTGAACGAAAATCATAATACAAATGAACACGAATATGTATATGTATATACATATTAATCAGCTATCCGAGATATTAACTAAACAGTAACGCTACAAAGTGCTCCATACAAGAGTTTAGAGAATTTGGGAAGCTTTTAGGAACAGGCATATAATTAAAAGGGAATTAGCTCCTAATGTTATTTTCCAATAATTATTGGGCAAAATTTTGTCATGAAAATGTACTTGCAAGACACGCCGACGGAAAAACATTAGATTTTTTTACAAAATTTTTCGAAAAATGTGCAAACAACTCTCACATAAGAGCAGACATTCCAGAAGTGCGTTTTTCATAAATGAAATACCGCTCTTAAATAAATCTATAAAAAATCTAAATCATTTTAAATCTTCTTCCAGTACAAAAAACAACTCAAACACTCCATTCATTCCAGAAAAAAACCATCAAATTTGCTACTTTGGTTAACAGAAAACAGGATAAAATTCCAGTTTTTTCAACCAGGTTTTTTCCTTGTTAGAATGCTTTCCGAAACAGAACTTTCTTAAATTTAGCTTACAAATATCTCCAATGATTTTTTTTGAATGAATGTTTTTGTGAAAATATCACTTCTTCATTCAAAAACTTTTAAAATACTAAGGTGTGTTTTCAATCGCAAGAAAAACATCAGTTTTTGAAACTCAATTTGTCGCTTAGTAGCTATCAATATTTTTTCGAAAAATATTGAAAACACTAGAAGAAGACCTAAAAGCTAGAGTTGATTCTACTTACTTTTCAAGAGATCTCTGAAGTAAAAAGCCGTAGTAAAATGAGTTTTAAATTCATCGAAAATTTACACCCTTTTGTTTACCTTTTTTCCTAACTACTGTAATATAAATGTGAATTTAATTCAGTGTTCCTACTAATACATACATGTGCATTGTCGTAGGGATCTTTTATGTTCAGCTAGATAGAAACTGCGCCAGTCCTCACTTGCTACTAAGCCAACACGGTGCACTTTTATATTCGTGCTTTAATAAAACTACCGCTTTTAAATGGTTATAGTCGCGTTTTATTACATGGTGTCAGAAGTGGGATATTGTTGAATATCCCACCAGTGAGTTTGGTTTGATAAAACGTTTATGCAAACTCTCAAGTCTAGATATCCCATCTAATAAAAACGATTTTGTTAGTAAGTTTCGAGATATTTTCGAAGGTTTAGGGAAATTTCCTGGTAAAAACTCTATTGTTTTAAAACCCAATTCCGTTCCACAATTGCACTATAAAAAAAGAATACCTCTTGCTCTACATGATCGAGTTAAAGAAGAATTAAAACTCATGGTTGAAAAAGGAATAATTTCTCCAGTAGATCCAACAGATTGGGTTAGCAATATGCAAGTGGTGGAGAAGCCTAATGGCAGCTTGCGAATCTGTTTGGATCCGAAACCTCTAAATAAATGTATCAAAGGGAGCATTACTTAATTCCAACACAAGAGGATTTACTAAATCGTTTGTCTGGTAAACGGGTATTCACGGTTATGGACCTGAGCAGTGGATTTTGGCAAATGGAGCTTGGTACTGAGAGTTCTAATTTGACTACCTTCATGACTCCTTTTGGGCGTTTTCGTTGGTATAGGGTTCCGTTTGGCTTAAATAACGCACCGGAGATGTTTCAGCGACGAATGGTCAAGATTTTTGGGGATATTCCCGGTGTCGAAATTTATTTCGATGATGTCGTTATTGCCGGTGAAAATGAGACTGAACATGATCATATTTTATCTGAAATAGTTGTACGAGCTCGAGAAAATAATGTCAAATTTAATTCTGACAAATTGCAGTTTCGTCAAGAACGAGTTAAGTTCATGGGTCATTTGATTGGTCAAAATAAAATCTGTCCGCTTGATAAAGATGTTCGTGCAATAACGCATATGCCAAAACCAAAAAACGTTACCGATTCTCGCTTGTTGGGGTTACTCAAGTATTTGGCTAAATTTATTCCCAATTTAACGAAGCGCACTACTCATCTGCGTAGTTTGACCCACAAAGGTGCTAAATGGGAATGGAACGATAACCATAATAATGAGTTTGAAGATTTGAGAGAGTCATTGGGGAAACCACCTATTCTTTCTATGTTCAATCCTACAAAGCCATGCAAAGTACAAACCGATAGTTCGAAAGATGGTTTGGGATGCGTACTCCTACAAGAAGATGGTTCTATAGCTTTTGCTTCTCGCACGTTAACTCAAAGTGAACAAAGGTGGGCTCAAATTGAGAAGGAACTATTGGCAGTTCAATTCGCTTGCACACGTTTCCACAATTTTCTGTATGGTAGAGACTTTGACGTGGAATGAGATCATAAACCGCTAGAAAGTTTAATTAAACGAGATATTGATGATGTAACACCTCGACTGCAAAGATTGTTTCTGGCACTTCTTAAATATCCAGGTTTGAATCTTGTGTATGTGCCAGGTAAACAAGTCTTAGTCGCCGATTGCCTTTCACGTGCGTCTTTGCCAAATACTGAAGATGTAGACGAAAAACTTGAATGTATCGTTCATTCATTAACAAAACGCGCATGTATGTCCAAAGACAATTACGATCGTTACATTAAAACTCTTGAAAATGATGAGAGGTATTTGCGTATTGTTAGGTACGTTCAACAAAGTTGGCCCTCGTATCATACATTGGACGATCTAAGTCAACGTTTTTATAAGTATCGCCATGAATTGCATTACGAAAATGGTCTATTATTTAAAGATCATAGATTGGTTATTCCAAACGAACTCCAAGGTCTTATCTGTAAATGGCTTCATGCCCCTCCTCTAGGTGTTGAGAAAACACTCGCTCGTGCAAGAATGCAATTCTTTTGGCCTTGCATGATCAATTGGTAGAGAAATGTATGGTGTGTGAAAAGTTTAAAAGAGCCAACCAGAAAGAACCTCTTGTTCAAGACGCAATAGCCGAGTACCTATCCAGAAAGTTTCAACTGATTTGTTCGAATATGGCGGGCGAAACTGGTTGGTTGTGATAGACGCATATTCGGGTTTCATCTGCAGCGAAAGGTTACAAGATAAAACCATGGCCAGTGTGTGCCATGTTTTCGAAAGATATGCTATGGTTACCCCTCCCAGATACGTAGTGACAATATACCATTCAACTCACTTGAATACGAAAAATATGCAAACAAAAATAACATACTGCTACAATTTTCTAGCCCTCGATATCCGCAAAGCAACGGACTTGCCGAAAAAGGAGTGGCAATAGCAAAAAACATTCTTAAGAGGTTCTATGAAGAAAGGGATGTAGATCAATATCAATATCGCCTACTTGAGTACAATACAACCCCAATTGCAAGCATGCAAATGTCTCCAAGCCAACTATTCTTCGGGAGACAAGTTTAAACTCGTATGCCAATCAATGAATCACAGATAAAAATGAATCTTTGTTGTTAAGAACAAGTGTCGACAATTCGTTCGTTCGTCTAAAACACGTTCAAAAGAGAATAAACCAAAAAACGTATTATGACCGATCTACTAAGCCGTTACCTTTGTTAACACCTGGCCAAAAAATTATGTTCAGGAAGAACTGTCGAGAGTGGCGTTATGGAACGGTGACCCGTGATGTCAATGGTCGTTCATATATAGTGCGTGATAGCTTCGGAAATCACTTCCATCGTAATCATCGATTTATATCCCCAACAGTCAATAATGAAGATATCCAAGAGGAGCTCATTGAAGGTCAAAATTTGCCAAGCGATCGAAACCCATCTTTCTCAGAGGTTGTATGTGCGCCAGAGGGAACTGAAGATTTTGTTCATAAGAGTACGATTGATTCTTCTCCTAGTTATCTCGATTGTAGAAGTGATACAGACGAATCTGAATTTTTAGGATTTAGTAACACTGAACCAGATGATGAGTCTCACTCGTCCAATGCTGCGGTCGAGTCCGCTATCGGTCAGTGGCAATCTTAAACATTCCATCTCTTGAAAGAAAAAGAAAGCGTGTAATATAAATGTGAATTTAATTCAGTGTTCCTACTAATACATACATGTGCATTGTCGTAGGGATCTTTTATGTTCAGCTAGATAGAAACTGCGCCAGTCCTCACTTGCTACTCAGCCAACACGGTGCACTTTTATATTCGTGCTTTAATAAAACTACCGCTTTTAAATGGTTATAGTCGCGTTTTATCACAACTACAAAACGTGAAAAATTTACCTGGCAACGCGGATCATCAACTGAAAAGGGTACTATTAAGAGCAAACGCACCAATACGGGAGTATACGCGGCCCGGTTTTGCTCATTTCAGCAGACCGATTTTGGTATACACACTCGTTCGCGCACCGGGCGGAAGCATTTTTATTTTTTAATTGAGCATTGCACTGAGAAAACTTTTGCAGAAAATCTTAAATTAAATTTTCGGAGTCGATAGTTTTTTCGCTTAAATTTTGATAATAATCATTAATAACTGTTATAACCTATGATTTATGGTTTTACGTTAAGCGTGTCGGTTCGGCCGCTAACGTTTGAGCCGAACAAAACAAAAGCCAAAAACACAGTTGAAGAGTTTAAATAAACTGGCGAGTTAGTTCTGGGCTTCAACAAGTAATAATCGTGTTATAATTTGTATCCGAAAACGTAGAATTTATAGTGGCGACGAAGATAAATTTAAGTGATAGTGAGCTTTGTGGGAGGGGCAGTGGTTCACAAAGATACGGAACGATAAGCGAGGGATTTCGAACGGAAATAATTAAACACGCAGAGTTAGCTTGTACAACTTTAATAGACAAAGAACAAAGCGGGAATGAAACAATGTGTATAAAGCGATAATGGAACACGTATAAAAGTCAGGGTTGTATTTACGTCACCTTCGACCGGGGGTCCAACACTCCTCCTCGGGAATATCAACCCTAGATCGACATTTCGGCTGGAACCGAAATCAGTCCCAATGCTGCTACAAACTGCTTCATCTTCACGGAACCAAGGGGCTTGGTCAAAATGTCCGCTACCATGTCCTCCGAAGCGCAGTACTTCAACTGGATTTGACCTGTGCTACACAGCTCTCTAGTGTAATGGTAGCAAGTATCGATGTGTTTGGATCTTGTATTTTGTCGATCAAGGTTGGCGAAATCCATACAACTCCGGTTGTCCTCCAATATCAGCGTCGCTTGGTTCTGAACCTCTCCTAGATCTGCTAAGAATGCACGGAGCCATACTGCTTCTTGAGCGGCGCAGGATAGTGCGACGTATTCGGCCTCCATAGTTGATGTTGTCACACTATTTTGCTTGCGACTTACTCAGCTAATTGTCGCTCCACCTAGCTGGAAAAGGTATCCGCTGCACGGCTTACGATCACTGACGTCGGTTGCCCAATCAGCGTCACAATAGCCCATTAGATTCAGGTCTTGCTGCTTGGCTCCTAACTTCAAAGCGTAGTCTTTTGTAGAATGCAAATATCGCAGAACTCTGCGAGCTTCTGTCCAGTCCAGCTCCGATGGACAGCTAACACGACAACTCAATATTCCTACGCTAGCAGTGATATCTGGACGACTGTTCACTGATACATACAACAACGAACCAATTAAGCTGCGATATTCCGTGTTGTCTGCTAACGGTTTACTCTCTTTGACCAATTTGTGATAACCAGGATCCATAGGGTACTTGGAACCTTTGGTGTGCTCTAATCCGAATCTTAAAAACATTTTGCTTAGGAACCCATCCTGTCGCAGATTGTAAAAACCATCGATATCCTTCCAAACTTTCATTCCCAAAAACGAACTTATTTCGCCTAATTTGGAAATTTTTAATTTCGTCTGCAGCGATGCTTCAATTTTCGCTATTTCCTTCTCATTTCGACAAACGACAAGGATATCGTCAACATAAATTAACAACATAAAAAAAAAAAAAAAAAACATCTAGAGTTAAAAGATGTAGCAAACTGGGGGGACGCGGTGGCTCGCCGTGCCTTGGAATACAATCCGTAAACCGGGATTTACCACCTGTGGTTACCAACTAAAAAAAAAAAAAACATCTAGAAGCCATCTAGGTGATGTTAACTAGGTGCACTATTTTCATCCCTCGATGTCCAGCGACAACAAGAAGCGTTCGAAAGGTGGACTGCAGTGCCACGGGGGCAAAAACCTCGTCAAAATCGGTTCCAAATCTCACGGTCTCACACCTTAAGATTGCATTTATTCCGCTCGGGACCCTGATCCTCCGAACCACAGAAAAAGTGCTAAAATGTCACGAAATTCGAATGAAAACTCCCCCGAATCTCGTGAAGCTTCGTTTCTCCTGAAATATGGGATTGAATGTATACGAGTGCACAGGTTCTCGAACAATAGTCCTGAACGTTGGGAGAGCAATCACCTGTACCATCGGGGCTTTTCAGTTGTCACGCGTTCCTTGTCATACCGAGTCTTTCTTTCCTTTTCTAGCGGATGAGAATTGTCGCATTTTGTCACATTTACTTTGTATTTAGTGCAGTTCTCGAAGCAAAGCTGAAAGTGGCGCTAAGCAGAGGTGAACAAGTTGCTTGTGGAAGAATTGCTGGACGCGCGATGGCCCATTTGGAAAACGGTCATGGCCCCAAAACAAATAACTGGAAGTTGCAAATTCAAGGCTGTTTGGTCAATAAACGGCAAAGCTGCGTGATCTGCATCAGTCGAGTTCAACACACGAGCCGGACATCGTGGAAATCAAATTAAAAAACAAAATCACCAAAAAGTGAGAAAAATGAAAGCTGCTGATTTTCGTAATCGTGTGAAGTGAAGTTTTAAGTTCGTACGTATCAATTAATTAAAAAATAAATTTGTTTGAAAACTAAACGCTTTTTTATCAATCCTGCATTCTTTTTCGAAAAAAAAAAACCCAAACCGAACTCACAGGACAGTATCTGAAATCCTTGCCAATCACGGGAAAACCCTGTTTCGAACCTGTGTGGGGCATAAACGGATGAACGCATACAACAGCACATTCTCTCTAAGTGAACTAGTGTGTCCTCCTCAGTTAGGACTCGGCAGTCGATCAGGTAAGCCGCGTATTGGCGTGGCGACTCAGGATAATAAGGTGGGTGATTTCCAGTGGATATTTAGGCCTACACATTTGGCGACCGACAGGCGGCATAAGGCAATTGAATATTTCGTCATGGTTTCGCGCTGTAGATGTGCAGAACCTGTTTCGGAAATCACCCATCAAAAACAGAAACAGTTGGTAGGTGAACAGTGTTGCCAAAAAGAAATATTAGTTGTATCATTGTGAAAAAAACGAGTAATGTGATGCAGTGTTGCTAAACAGTTATTCTAAGAGGAAAAAAACATAATTGAAATATTAAATACGAAGAAAGTGTATAAGTGATGCAAAATTTAAAAATTATAAAATTTTAAAAACTGTAATTTTTTTCGAAAAAAAGTGAAATGGATTGCGTATTGCGAGGACCGCAATAATAAATAAAAAGTGTGTTGGGAGGCCCACTTTCAAACAAAGAATCAATCAGCGTGTTGGGAGGACAGCTGAGATCAGATTGCGTGTTGGGAGGACCGCAAAAGTAAAGTGTGTTGGGAGGACCACTTTAAAACAAAGAATTTATCAGCGTGTCCGGAGGACAGCTGAGATCAGATTGCGTGTTGGGAGGATCGCAAGAGTAATTAAAAGTGTGTTGGGAGGACCACTTTGGTACAATGAATCAATCAGCGTGTCGGGAGGACAGCTGAGAAGAGATTGCGTGTTGGGAGGACCGCTAGAATAAATAAAAAAAAAAGATAATCGATAAATTTACTTTTTTGTCGGGAGGACAATTTTGATCAGATTGCGTGTTGCGAGGACCGCAAAAGTAAAGAAAGTGTAATAGGAGAACCACTTTGATACAAAGAATAGATCAGCGTGTCGGGACCACAGCTGAGAAGAGATTGCGTGCTAGGAAGACCGCAAGAATTTAAATAAAAGTAAGTCGGTTCAATTACTTTGAAACAAAAGAAAGAATAACGTGTCGGGAGAAAAACGAAGATAAAATTGCATTTAAAATCAAAGCTGATTTCGTGATACTCAAAAAGTGTTTTACTTCAAAACAAAACAAAAATTACATAGTGTTTCTGAGGACAGATGAAAAAAGAATTCATTGTTGAGATTGTCGCAAAATTTAAATTGAAAAAATGGTTTTAACTGAAAAAGAAAAATAGAACAACATTTCGAGAAGTCAGAATGTAAAATTCGCGTCACAATAATTTTGAGTTGTGATGAAATGATCAAAGGTTGCGCATTGGAAAAATCCCAGAATTAAGGTAATTTAAAAGCAAGTTACAATGATTACCAATCACAGTAAATGTGTTGAGAGGATATTCTTACCATGTCTTATGATACAGTGAATCAAGAGGTTTTAATACTTCAAAGGGAGTTAGAATAAGCTTATTTTAAAAAAGAGTCTTAGGAATAACAGTTTGATTGATTATTGTATTGGAAAAAAGCACGCATAATGGAGCGACTATCGAAATGAAAGAATTTCTTTTCATCGATAACTCAACAGAGAAAAAAACTTTCACTCCAATTGACTAAATATGTGATAAATGCGATTAATTTCAAGATAGGAATCATCTTTCACAAAGTGAGTTGAAATAACAAGTAGAGTGTGTTAAAAGAACACTTGATGAATATGAATCGAAAACAAGAAATATTTCTTAGGAGCAGCTATTTTAATTGTTCCTGAAGTGTTCATATTGAATTTCAGAAACGGATAAATTTTGTAAAATAGAGCGAAATGTTTGTTGTTCTGGGAAGTGAATCAAAACATCAGTTAAGTTGAAGAATGGAAGTTTTTGTTCATGAACTCTCCTAGTATAACGATTCATATTTTTCATGGAGCAGAAAATCTGGTAAAAAAAACGAATACAGCAAAACATAGAAATTGTTTAGGAAAAAAATCAAAAAGAAATAAAAATGCAATGATTTAAAGGGAGATCGAATCACACATGAAAAACGAATTTATTCAAATATGATTGGCAAATACATAATAGCGAACGTATCATCGTAATAACTAGCGCACACAACAAGTGATCCCCACACCCTTCGGGTTTTTTTTTAAAGTTCGAAATAACTTTTTCGGAAAAATTTCAAATTTAAGATGTATTAAAATATGGCAACCCTGGTGCAATATCCTCATGTCTTTCATGTGTTTGTTAGCATAAATTCAGTGATGATACTGTGGTGTGCGAGTGCAAAAGCTGCGATTAATAAAAAATACGAGAGAGCTGAAACGCGATTCGCCCATGTTTCAACTGCCAATTAACCGTGAGCATGTATTCGTATATTCCGGATAACAGCATCCCGTTTGCGTACATTGAAACATTGTATGAAATGCTGGAGAGGGAATGTGGTCCAGCCGCCCGACAAATAACCAGCAAGGGCGCTCATTACCACATCTAAATCTGTATTTGTGGGAACAACAACGTTGGCGTCTGCCAGTGCTCAGTGGTGGGAGAAAATGACGTCAAAGAGAGAAAACGACATTTGGCGAGAAGACGGCGTCGCTCAAGCAATCCTTGAGTAACAAAAAGATGTCGAGAATGCCCAGAACAAACAGCGTCAGCAGACGTGGCGCGTAGAATCTTCCAAGCATTTTTTTGTGTGTATACATTCAGGCGTTTTGATGTGCATGTCTATCAACAGGCGCATTCTAGTAACTGAAGTGAATTTTACGGTATACATGTCTTTTGCGGAGTTAAAATCGTTGAAACCTCTCAATTTTTCAAACATATTAAACGAGATAGTTCATTTCATGCGTTTCGTGGGCGAAGTGCCAGATTTCTAGCCTCGGAGTTTGAGAATAGGTAGCTGGAAAAAAATAGAATTTGTGCAGAACAAAGAGAAAAATTACCTAAATATTTCTACAAACCAGAATCATTTCTTACCCAACATTATGATTTCTTTGTTGGTTTAATATCAAAAACTAATTCTATTTTTAAAGAAAAATTATCCCCTAATTTAAATAATAAGTATTTGAAAAAGATGAAAAGCAATTTCAAATAAGGTTATAATATGCACAAAATACAAAATAGTAAGTACATAAAATCGAGCATATATGGTAAGACAAAATGGAGTTTTAACTGTATTGCTTACACTAAAGTTCAATGAAACAGGAATGGACGTTTTGAGTTGAAAAAAACATCGCTTGAGAAATAGAAGGCGTTGTTTCTGGAATGGAATATACATTACTTTAGCATTTGAATGGAGATAAAATTCATAATTGTAATAATACTATTTTTTTCAATAAAATTGTTTTTTTCCTGAGAAGAAGAGAGATGTGTGGGGCATAAACGGATGAACGCATACAACAGCACATTCTCTCTAAGTGAACTAGTGTGTCCTCCTCAGTTAGGACTCGGCAGTCGATCAGGTAAGCCGCGTATTGGCGTGGCGACTCAGGATAATAAGGTGGGTGATTTCCAGTGGATATTTAGGCCTACACAGAACCTACAGGCTAATTTGACAGTTGTTTTCCTGAGCTATTTTTCTGTCCCGAGATTGTCCTGTAATTTCAGCTGTTGAAAATACAGGACGAAATAGTCCCGACCACAGGAGAAAAGATTAAGTGTGCACGTTCCGATTGTTGGTTTTATTACATCTGCTCTCCGCTTAAAAAGTGCCCGTTGGTGTTGCAAAACTTACCTGGCGCATAGCTAGCTGTTCCCATCTTGGTTCGTTGGATCTGAGGCCCATCATCCGTCCGGAATACACATGCAGGACATCCCATCGGACACTCTAACTGGATTTTGGTGCAGTATCAAAAACGAAATTTCTTTTCCGTCTCTTCTTCTATTGTAAACAAACAACTGCTGTCAACAATCTCACTGCTCACTTTCATCAGCGATCGTTCCCGGTAACTGAGTCAATCGGGTGTTGTGCTTTTACACTACCGGCCAAAAGTTTTTGCACATGGTGGAAATATTATAAAATGGAAGACGAGGAAAATATATTCTGTTTTATTTGCGAGAGTTTGGTGCAAGATACAACGAAAGTGGTTGAGTGCGTGCACTGCCACAGAGCAGTACACTTCCGATGTGAGAAAATTTATGGCAACAGTATTATGAAAACCAAGAAGAACCCGTTTTTCTGTTCACCGGAGTGCATCGATATGTTTACCCGTGTTTCCCAAGCAGTTAATCGTACCGATTCTGTTAGTGACGATATTAGGAAGCTAACAGAATATGTGCGAGGAATCAAAGAGGATCAGTCGTCAGTTCGGAGTGAAGTTCGAGATGAATTGCTGAAAACCCGTGCCGTAGTGGACAGTTTGGTTGAAACTAACAGAAATATAGAAGAATCGCAGGAATTTCTTTCGAACAAGTTTGAGGAACTTAGAGGAAATTTCAAATCTATTGGGAAGGCAATAAGAGAAATACAATCCGATAACGAGAAGCTTAAAAACACGGTTAGTGTCTGGCAGCAAAAACATTATGATTTGTCGACGAAGGTGGAACGATTAGAGATGGAACTGGATAAAGCTAACAGAAGTGCTTTAGAAAAGAACGCGGTCGTGCTTGGGCTACCGATGAACGCCCAGGAGAATGCCATACACACTTAATCTTTTCTCCTGTGGTCAGGACGATTTTGTCCTGTATTTTCAACAGCTGAAATTACAGGACGATTTCAGGACAGAAAAACAGCTCAGGAAAATAACTGTCAAATGCGCCTGTAGGTTTTAAACAGTTTCCTCCTGTAATTTGCAGGGAGTTCCGAAGTATTCCTGTAGGTTCGGAATGGTTTCTACCAGATAAATATTTAAATGGAATTCGGATATTTCTACACTTTACATAACAAAATCTTTTTTTTAATATTATTTAAATTTATTCACAATTAATAAAACCTAAATATTTCTATTTTAATTTTTAATGTATACAAAAAATTCTTTTGCTGCGTTTCCTAGAGGTTGGTTATTTTTGTTAGGTTGACCTGAAAACAAACAACATGCAAATCTTAGTTTTCAATAACTTTGAATTGATTTAACATACTAACCTGCTCCAGCGCCATAATTTGCTGTTGATCTCAGCGGATTTAATCTAATCGTCAGGTCCTCCGGTGGCCTAATTTTGTAAAGATCCCCAGCAGCCAGCGGCGGCTTCACCGGTATCATCGGCGCACTCAACATTTCAAGCAGTCAGCATTGGCTTCATCGGTATAGGTATAGAACGATGCGAAAACCAATTTTTCAATAAGTTGGTTCTTACCCGTCAGGCTTTCTGCAACTACCGCTATTTCAACCGAACGACTATTAGTTTTGTTGAAAAGGGAAAATCATTTTGTAGATTACGCATAAGATAGAAAAGGATGGACAATAAAACACGCGACAGAAAACTTTTGACAGTAGTAATTTTCCCGCAATACAGGACGATTGTTAGAGTGCCTGTGCATTCGTTGAAATTATGTCCCGAATTTCAGGAGAAACTAAGCGTCCCAAGATTCGGAAGGGTTCTCACACGAACTTCGAATAAATTCAGCCATTTCCCTGTTGTTCGGAGAGTCATTATCCCGAGGGGAAAATTTGCAATCTTAGTGTGTAGACACTGTTAAAAAAATAGCAGTTGCAGTAGGATGCCCCCTGAAGGATGGAGATGTTAGTGAGGCGAGACGATTGGTGAGCAGGAATTCATTGACCAGAACTGCACCGCTTCTTGTGTCTTTTGAGTCCACTACTACCAAGGAGCTCCTATTTCAGAAAAAGCGTGAACATGGAGTGTTGCAAGCAGCGCAGATTGATGGTGTATTCGCAGGATCGACAAACAAAATAACAATCCGAGATGAACTAACAACTTTTGGGAAAGAATTGTTGACGGAGACAAAAAACGTGCAGAACGAGCTCGGTATAAAATTTGTCTGGCCAGGCCGAGATGGAAAAATTTTATATAAACGCCACGAAGGGGCAAAAATTGAACAGATTGGGAACAGAAATGACATTCGCATGCTTGCCAAATCCACCCAAAAACGCTCTATGAACCACTCGGCTGATTTTGAAACATCCAATACTACACTGCCAGAAATCTCTTCACCGAAGCGTGTCAATAGAGCAGGAGACGTGTAGAAAAACATGTTTTTTTGTATTTGCTTTTTATGATGCTACGTAAACTTTAAGAAAATAATGGAAAATAAAAATATATATCACGATTTATTAAACTCTTTACGTGAGAATAACCGAAATAAAAACAATCGTAATTTTATAAGATTTCTTCAGTTAAATGTGAGAGGCCTAAATGATCCCACCAAAATGGATTTTATTAAAATATTCCTACACACTTAATCTTTTCTCCTGTGGTCGGAACGATATCGTCCTGTATTTTCAACAGCTGAAATTACAGGACGATTTCAGGACAGAAAAATCGCTCAGGAAAACAACTGTCAAACTGTCCTGTAAGTTCGAAACGGTTTCCTACTGTGGTCTTCTAAAACCTCCTGTAAGCTCGAGACGGTTCCTTTCCGCGATTTATAGGGGATTCTGTTTTTTCCGCGATTCCCTTTAGTATTCAATCTTAAATTAAAGGTGTTCCTTGTATATGAAAAAAAACAATGTTTCATTTTTTCACACACTGATTGATTTATTTTCACAATCTTTTTTAGCACACAACACAAATTGATACTTACAAAATCTATGCACTCGACTCGAAAAACCGCTTTTCCTTATCCATTAGGCTGAAGAAATTGTTCAATCGGATCAGGGGAGGCAGTCCGGGAGGTCGTTGGTGATTCCCCAAAGGTGTTGAAAATCGGCTAAACAAGCGCTGTACGTTTGTCTCGGTGCTACTGAGACATTCTGTTGAAACCCTAGGGCCGGGTGGTGAAGAAGCCGGTGAAACGATCGCTTAAGGCAACGAAATTATCTGCGGGGCAAAGTTTCGTTAATTTTGTATGGGCCAACAGATTAGACAACTGCAACTTACCGAATCTCATCCGGATGATGCATACGACACGGCCGATGGAACCGGAGATGCCTTTTACGTGGCTCCCGTTGGGTTTGTCTTTAATCGCGGATAAAATTGTTTATGCAAAATCTAACTATTCGAATTTAGAACAACAGCAACGAACGGTAACAGCAAAAGAAACAACGGACTGAACTCTTTCGCGGCTTTTACTTCTAAGTACCAGTAAGAAAGAGAAAGAAATTCGGTTGTTTTTTTTTTAATACAGGAGTGCAAG
The DNA here is from genome assembly GCF_029784155.1 of Uranotaenia lowii. Taxonomy (NCBI): domain Eukaryota; kingdom Metazoa; phylum Arthropoda; class Insecta; order Diptera; family Culicidae; genus Uranotaenia; species Uranotaenia lowii. The sequence continues at coordinate 108,016,192 of NC_073691.1, read as the reverse complement.
AGAAAGAAAATTTGACAAGAAATGTGTCTACTGGGATTCAGGAGCACATCTGTCCTGAATTCACAGAGTTAGTTCGAGTTCCTGTGTACTCGTAGAAATGTCATCCTCAATTTCAGGAAAAATGAAGTGTCACGAAATTCGGGTGCGTTTTCGTGCGAATTTCGTGAAAATTGAGCAGTTGCCCTGTGGTTCGGAGAATCATGGTCCCGAGCGGAATAAATGCAATCTTAGTGTGTAGAGCAATTCCCTGTATCAGTAGATGTTTTGGTCCTGGGGGAGACATGGTTGAAAGATGAGAAAATATCTAGCAACAGTTAATGGATACCGCAGTTTTCATTCATGTCGTCCTGATTCGAGCAGCGGAGGACTTGCAATTCTTATTAAAGATTCGCTCATAGTATCAGAGATTCAAAATGTACACGATGATGGCTTTCATTACATACATTTGCGCATTGAACCGGGTGGCTCACCAATCGAATTCCATGCAGTTTACCGACCCCCTTCTCAAGATCCACGTATCTTTTTTGAAAAACTAGACTCCATACTCCCATCTTTGAAGCCTCACTCCCAATTATTGATGCTTGGCGATGTCAACATTCCAGTTAATAAAACAAACTGTCCGGTAGTCGAGCGATACTTAGATCTTCTGAGATGCTACGGTTGCCAAGTCTCCAACACAAATATAACCCGTCCAGCAAGCTGCAACATTCTTGACCACGTTGTGTGCTCAGATTCGATAGCCGAAAAAACCTTAACCCTTCATTTCTTGATTAATTTTTATTTTTTCTCGAAAAAATTCTCAATAGTGCGCAATGATGAATACATGAAGGGAAAAATAAGGAAAAAATATTATTTTTACATATTTCGGTTATTTAGCAAAAATATTAATTGTTGCAAATTTGCAACAACATGAAACGGTTACACCTTTTTTTTCTTCACACTCGACAACTGGAAATAAATGCTTATTCCTAATTTCTTTTGCACTAATCATAGTTTTCGCACAGGAACTTCGCAAATCTAGATTTCTGGACACCGGAAAGTTAAGAATTTATCTGGGAGTAGTTATGTATGTTGGTTTTCCACCATGGGTGCACGGATTCACCGCAGTTTCTGCCTAAGTATGTGCTCACATGCATTCTTGGACCGACCCCATGGCTTCGTATGTAGGTATATTTTGGAAGAACGAGTGAATCAGGTTACTTAGAGGTATTCCGGCATCCGTGCATATACCTGGCCAGCTGGCAGCTGGTTAAACATTCATATAATCAGTTATAAGAGGAAACACATCTTACCTGTCGGCTTCTTATGGGATTCGAACCCAAAAGTTGTCTCGCCGATACCGGGAATCGAACCCAGCCTGGCACATCGGAACCAGACTCGCACCAGCTTATCCACTAGACTACAAAGACTCTCGAGAAATTAGCTAGGAGTAGTTATGCGATAATATACCACCTACTGAGGAAATTATTCCTTACGTTTGCTTGAAGGTGCTAAAAAAACGAACACACACATATAGTATCTCAGTGAAACTTCATGTTTCTTTGAAGAGATCTAATTTACTCAACTCTAAGGCGTACATCTTTCAAGGATTTTATGGCTAGCATCTTACCACCAGACCACGGAAAGAGCACTATATGTGCCGTGATCGGGATTCGATCTCATGGACTCTGGCTTGGATGGCTGGAACGCTATCCTCTAGGCCACGACCGGCGGCAAAATGGAAAGCTTCTTACCTATACAACTTTTCTGAACATAACCTTGAACAAATCAACACAAATCAATTCCGAAAACGTATTTAAATTGGTTCTGATAAAGATTCTTAATCTAAAATCATACCATAACTATATGCCAGTTTTAATAAACAAACTTGATATTGAAGAGCAAAGTCTCAATTTAGTTTTGAAGGAATGATCCAATTACAAATTACATTAAACTATTAAATATCATTTGTGAGCAAAATTAAAAGAACAATAAAGATTTTTTCGGAATGAGCATTAGAATTTGGAACATGATTCTAAAATTAGAATTCAAACTTGAAATCAGTTTAAGAATAAAAAAGAAATAAAAATAAAACTAAATTCGAGAACAAAAAGTTTCAATTTAAAATCAACTTCCAGAGCTTCCAGGAAAAGGTTGATTAGTATAAATAAAGAGCATTTTTCGTCGATTGATAATAAGAAACGGCTCATACTTTAGTAAAAAATAATGAGCATTGTAATTTTCAATCAAATCATTCATTCATCTCTAAGAAAAAAAAAGCAAAACAATACTTCAAACCTCGTTTATCGAATGTTGGCAGATAGTACTGAATTTTCAAGTGGAAAAATAAAAAAGCGTATTCGTTGTTTGTTTTTAGATTTTTAAACTCTCTGGATAAAGCCCCGTACTTGAGTTTGAATCACGTTGAATAATATAGAACTTTTGAAAATTGGTGTATGCTTATTTTGCAAGTTATGAAGGCATCCGACATTTTTTTTATTCAAAATATGTATTTGTTATACCAATGGGCCGCGGGAAAAAAAAATCAAAATAATGTGTTTTACATACGCTGAATTACAAATCCTAAATAAGTTAATTATTCGGACCCGTCCTAGTTTAAAGTTTGATAAATTTTGAACTTTTTATAATATTTTTCTAGTTTTGATAACGGTTTAGAGCAAAACTTTTATTTTTTTCACCTCGGGGGCCCTCTTTATTCAGGGGGGGGGGGGGGCAATTTTTCTCATCCCCCCCTCTTAATACGGCCTGAACATGATAATAAATCATTAATAACGAAAACATTGTCATCGGGAAACAAATACACTGTTTAACGATGCAAGTTTCGAAAACACACTATGGAACCCATATAACTAGCTAGGGTACTACCGTTGCATGGTGTTGCATATTTGCAACAGTTATTGAAAACCCATTATATCCGAGAAAAAACAAAAAAAAATCTCAAATTTTGTTTATTATGTAAATTACTTTAGTGAGAATACGAAAATATTTTTTTTGAGTCGAAAAAAAATTCTCAATATGAATTACACTAGGCCAAAAATTTGAAAAATTAGGCTTTTTCCACATTCCATATTTTACAGATTCAAGTGGGTTTTTTTGGTTCCTATAAACACTAAAAATATTTTTTTTTAATTGAACGTGATCTTGAAATTATAAATATTATTCCCATCGAAAAAAAAATTTACTTTTTAGCTAAATGTGAAGTTTAGAACAGTTTTAATTAATTGTTGCATATTTGTAACTTTATGAAACGAAGGGTTAAACGAAACAGCAGCACTCGATATAAGCGATCATAGCCTAGTGTTGACTACAATAAATTTAAAAAAAAAAACAATAGCTTATCGAAAACTAGAAAAGGTTATTGTCCAGCATGAACAGATCAATGAGGCCTTCCAAACCGAGATCCATAACATACAGGCGAACAGTCCCGCAGAAAAACTAGAAAAACTCTGCTTGTTATACAATCAACTGAAAGATAGATATTCCAAGACAGTATCTGCCGAAGTTAAAATCAGGGGTTACTGTCCATGGATGACACTAGATGTATAGAAGCTGATGCGGATTAAGGAAAAAGCTTTTGCGCGATGTAAGAAGTACCCTACCAATGGCGACTTAAAGGACATTCTGTTCCAGGTATCAAAACAACTTAATAGTGCTAAAGCTGCGGCGAAGAAGAGTTTTTATCACAAGGTTTTCCAGAAATCCACCCATAAGGAAATATGGAAAAACTTAAATAACCTGATAGGAGCAAATGAAACACAAACAGAGAGGATTAGGATTGAATTGAATGGAGTAATCACGGAGGAAGGGAAAGCAGTTGCCGATGCGTTCAACCATTACTTTGGTAGCATTGGAACTCAACTCGCAGCTACGATTCCTCGAAATGTTCAGAGTAGTGTAGAACATACCACTAGCAGTAACAGTAGATATATACCTTCGACCAGCAACTGAGCAAGAAGTTATAATAAAAATCGGGAAGCTAGATCCTTCAAAAAGCCCGGGATCAGATGGAATTCCACCTCAGTTTGTTAAAACCAACCATCTTATTTTCGCACCTTTAATATACGAAATTTTCAACCAATGTATTCAAAATGGAGAATTTCCGGAGTTCCTTAAGATAGCACGAGTTATACCTATCTTCAAAACAGGCAAGAAAACCGATTGTAGCAACTACCGCCCCATATCAGTACTTTCGGTTTTCAGCAAGATTTTGGAACAGCTTATAGCAGATCGTGTCTTGACATTTTTGAAGCACCATAGAATACTGTATAGTTACCAATACGGGTTCCGTGAAGGATCGAGTACTCTGACAGCTGCAACTGAACTGGTCGATACCATCCATGAAGCTTTTGACAATCGAAAGTTTTCAGGAGTCTTGTTTCTGGACTTAAAAAAAGCTTTCGATACGATTGACCACGCCATTATGCTTCGGAAACTGAGTGATCTTGGAATCAGAGGCAACGCGAATGCTCTTTTCGCCAGTTTTCTTGCCAATCGGAAGCAGTACGTGCAAACAAACCAGTCATCTAGTGACCTCGGAGACCTGTGTGTAGGAGTTCCCCAGGGCAGTAATCTAGGGCCACTTCTTTTCATTCTATATGTGAACGATTTGCACAAACTACGTTTGCATGGTAAGCCTAGGTTATTTGCTGACGATACATCGTTGTCATACGAGAACTCCGATGCTACGACAATAATTTGCCAGATGTCAACGGATCTAGAAAAATTGAAAGCTTACTTCGATGTCAACCTTCTTTCACTTAACCTGGATAAGACCAAGTACGTTATCTTCAGCTCAACCAATCGGCTCTCTTCCTACCAGGGACAGCTTCAAGTTGATACAACTGTCATAGAGCAGGTGAAAACCTTTAAATACCTGGGTCTTCATTTCGATGAACGCTTGAGATGGGACACACATATTGATTGTCTCAGAAAAGACCTTAGTGCCATACACAGTGTTATATGGAAGATATCTCGATTCGTACCTACTAAACAACTAGCTACCCTGTATCATGCATTTGTGCAATCCAAGTTGCAATACATGGTCTCTATTTGGGGAGCTGCAAGAAAAAATGACATCAAACCACTACAAGCTATGCAGAACCGATGCCTCAAAGCTGTGTACAAACGCCCCAGACTTTTTTCCACATACAATCTATTCCACGAAGCCCCTCCATCCATATTACCAATAGCCGCATTACGCGAACTTCAAAGCGTAATTCAAATCCACAATAAGCTACACAACCCACTTTTCCACCACAACCAACAAATCCAGCAGCTAAATCACCGTTTTCCCACAAGGTCAAGAGGAAATCTGATACATAGAAGAGCTAATACAGAAAAAATGAAGAAATCTCCAAACTACTTCAGCAAAATTAAGTATAATGCTCTACCAGCGTACTTGAAAGTCATATCAAACAAAATAAGCTTTAAACGCCAAGTCAAAGCTTACCTAAAAACCAACTTGGCAAGCTACTTAGTATGATGAAGAAATAAAACCAACAAAACTGTGAACTAGGTGACACACAGTTCGTAAAAAGCCCCCTTAACAGAGTGTAATCTCACTGGGGGCCTTGCTTACTCAAGTTCCTCACTCGTATTATATCCGTCACTAATCTCCACAATATCACTATTTTCTGTATTTCCTTCTCTGCCAGCCACCTCCGCCACAAAACCACCCGCCACGAAACCGCCCACCAACCCACCTCAACACCGCCTACCACGAAACCACCGACCACAACGAAAAGTTTACGAAAGAAGAAGAAATAGTGTAAAAAAAGAAAATTGTGTAATCCAAGAACTGTAAACCTTTATTATTTGAAAAAAAAGATGAATAAATGTGAGGAGGTTTTATGCCTTCGGGAGAATGGTTGGAGAACAAGACCAACTCCCGGGGGCTTTTCCCTGCTCAATAAAAAAAAAAATCGTTGACTGCACCCTTGTGCGACGAGTCTGGGTTTGAACCTATCCACGTTCCCGTTGGCGTCAATCTTCTTTTTATAAACCCACTTGCTGCCAAGGATGTTACAATTGGCAGGCGGATTTACAAGTTCCCAGGTCTGGTTCGAGAGTGAAGAGTCGTATTCCTCCTGCATCGCTTTGAGTCACTCCTCCTTTTGGGCACAGGTAGTAGCACCACGAAACGACGTTGGCTCTTCATCTGAGATTGCTGCCAAGCCGACAACGTAATCCTGGTACCTCGCAGGCAAAGTACCCCTGTTCGATCGACGTTGACGCTCTTCTCTGTTATCACTATTCACTTCTTCTTCACTAGTTCCGGCGGGTGGATTTTCGCCCAGGAACAGATCATCAGCACTCTCGAAAGCCCAGTTGGGAGCAGGATTCTTCAGCGGCGGAAAATATATTTCTTCTTCTTCACAAATAACATCACTTTTATTGTTCACTTTTTGTTCAACATTTATCTCGAAATTCTCCATGAACTTCGCGTCACGACTTATGGTGATTCTTTCGGATTCCTTGTCCAGGAAACGATACGCCTTATGTTGGTTGGAATATCCGACGAATATCAGCTTGCGAGCTTTCACTTCCATTTTTCTCCTCCTTTCGGAAGGAACTCGGACCCAAGCTTCACTTTCGAATATCTTGAAATGCTCGACCGATGGTTTTCGCCTATACCAGCGTTCGAAAGGGCTCATCCCAATAGTACGGGATGGAAGACGATTCTGAATGTAGATTGCTGTCAAAATCGCTTCTCCCCAATATTTTTCTTCGAGACCAGCATCCAACAATAAACACAACACCATCTCTTTAAGATAATGATTTCGCCTCTCCGCCACCCCATTCTGTTGCGGCGAGTAGGGTGCGGACAACTGGCTCACTATCCCTTCCCTCTTCAAAAAACTTTGCAGATCAGCACTGATAAACTATCCGCCTCCATCTGATTGTAGAACGCGAGGTGTTTTTCCTACCTGCGTTTTGCAGAAAGCAACAAAGTCTTTGATTTTCTCTTCAGAATAAGGTAAACAAACCCCATACGGGAGTTATCATCGATCAACACTAGATAGTATTTGTTACCACTGGGAGATGCTGTCATCGGACCACCAAGATCAGCGTGAATCACATCCAAAATTTCTTTCGATCTTCGATCGCACTTTTTCGAGAAAGGTGCTCGAGACATTTTTCCTTGAACACACTCTTTGCACATATCACTCACACCACAATCACGTAGCCGCATCCCATCAGCTGAACCTTTGTTGAACACGGATCGCACCGTATCCATATCTCTGTGCCCGAATCTTCTATGCCAGGTGTGTTGGCATTCAGGAGTATGAGACTGCTGCTCACTCACCATTGCTGCTGCTATTGTACACAAGCGGTACATTCCAGCAGATAGATCACCTACAGCACATATTGTTCCACTTTTGTCCACGATTTCACATCCTTTTTCGGTGAACAACACGTGAAATCCTCTACTAGCCAGCGTATTAACGGAAATAAGACCAGACTTGTAAACCATCGACATTTTCTCTGACAGTCGCACAGTCTGCTTTTATCAGTGTCATTGTTCGTGCCATCAAACGAATGCGACCAAACATTTGCCGAACAGTCGACTACCATCAAACGAAACGACATTCATTCTTCTTTGTGTGATTGTCGAACAAAATTTCGTGTCTTGGTACACGAGAGCGATAATTTGATGGTCAAACGACCATAATTCCCGACAGTTTACGACATCGCCTATCTCTTTCACGCTGCAGAACTTACAGACTCAATAAGCAAATGCAATCTTTTCTATTCACTCCCTCCTGTTGAAAAAATAATTCGCCACTCTGCAGCGCCGGGTGATGTTTGGATGTGTTAGTCGAACAATGTGGAAGATTATTTACGCAAGAGGGATGAAAGTCGAACGACTAACCACAACAAAGATCAAAATTTCATTTGACATTTTTTTGCTCTCCGATCAAACAATTGCGCTCTCCATGATTGTCACGAACGATGTGTTGTGGATGTCTCCGAAAAAAATCAAACGATGGTGACCAATTACAAGCCTGAATAAGACTAGAAGACAGCCCGGGGACAAAAAGTACGCCCGAAAGTTCGACTTGAACCTCGTCACCACTCGCGGTTATCACATCTAAAATACCTCGTCCAATTCCATGAACGGCAGCTTTTTCACCGTTTGCCAAAAGAACACTCGGCACTTTTGTTTCACTGAGTTCTTTGAAAAAACTTTTTCGGCTGGTCATGTGACGTGTCGCTCCACTGTCAATGACCCACTCAGTCGAGATACTCTTCCCAACCCCAACTAACCAGGCACGGGGACCTTCCACAACAGTTTCTACTTGCTTCGATTTGGGGCGTTTCTGCAATTCGGGGCAATTGTTTTTCACGTGTCCCGGTTTCCTGCACTGATAACACACTCTGGGACCTGTGTTGCCAGCTCCTCGACCAGCAAATCGCTTTTTATTAAACACAGAGAAAGCTTTATTGCTGCCAGCTACACCATCCGACCGCTCCCGACGCTTTTCAGTCTCCGCAAGCAACTTCGATTTGACAACACTTAGTGTCAATTCTTCACGTGGCCGCTGCTCTAGAGCAGTTGTCAAAGGATCATATGAGTCCGGAAGAGAACATATATAATAACATTGCCACTTGCAAATTTTCGGGAATCGCTTCCCCGATATCGGCAATCCTCTGCAGCAACTGGCTGAAGGATTGGATGTGCTGCTCCATGTCGCCATCTTCCGCAAGCTCTAAATGCATGAGCTTCTTTAGCAGGTAAACTTCAGACACTTTATCATGATAATTCTTCAAGGCCACCCATGCAGCTCGGGCTGTAGCTGCATTCTGGATCAGCATGGCCTGGCTATCGTCGACACAAAGTCCAATAGTAGCCCTGGCCTTATGATCCGCCTTCCTCCATTCCGCGATAACTGGAGTGGGCGCTTCGTCCGTGACGACGTTCCATAATTCTTCCCGACAAGCATCATTTCCATCTTAAATTTCCACGACTGATAATTTTGGGAATGGAAATCGCGTCGTGTCCGCCATTTTGGAAAGGCAAATTTAACCGGCACTAAAAAACCGAATTTTAGATCACTAACGACGATAATTTCGTATTCCGTACGAATTACCACTTTTCGATTACCGAGGGCCCATAACCTGTGGGAGGAGCAGTGGTTCACAAAGATACGGAACCTGCCTGCCTGCGAACAAGTGTTCGGGAAGATTTTTTTCTCCTGTTGAAATCTTTAACATCGGCGGAAAGCGTAAGTGGATCGCTTAAAGTGACCGGAAAAGTTCGGAACAGATTTAAGCGAAAAGTAATATAAGGGCACGGAAAAGTTCGTCCCAGGAATTCCGGTGATTTCCGGCATCAAAACCGTAAGTAAACGACAGCAAACAGATCAGTGCGAAACCCATTTTGTGAAATAATTGAAGCCATTGTATTGTAAACAAGCAAACAGATATTGGCTTGTGTTTCATTTTCCGCGCGTTCCTCTTGAACATTACTATTAGCACTGACCACACTGACTTGACACTTAGAACAAAAATTCAACCATTTTCTGTTTAATTTTTTTTGCCATGATTTTGTAGGTTCGCAATTTCGACGGCAGGTGGCGAACCTGAAAGAATCGACAAAAAATGCCCTGTAGGAAAAACGGACCTGTTTAGCACGATTTTATCGTGGAAATAGTCAGTTTTTATGTTACAGTTGGGTGGCATTTCCTAACTGGGATAGCATTTCTTCAAATCGATCGATGCGCACTCTGGAATCGATATTGCGTACTGTTGAAAAAATTATCCAGAAAACGAAATCGAATGTCCAGTCAGTACCCAGTCAATTATTATTCTACCTGACTTTTTTTAAACGTGTATTTATGGCAGTTAACAGACAGTTCAACCGTCGAAATTCTTAGTATTTGTGAGTTTTTCACCCTGGAATCGAAATCTGTCACTCATACATCTAAACTTAATGTTGTTCATGCGTATGCTACACAAACAAGATGAACCAACCTTCTGATTGTTCATCTTGTTCATGTTTTTTTCTGCAAGTGTGAGGTGATGGCTATCATGGCTGCCCGGCGGCCATAATGCAAAATTTAGAAAAAATCATGGCTGCGGAAGTGATTCCAGAGAAATAGTTTAAGCGAATTTGTATAAATTCACATATATATCTGACGCGTTTAGATAAAATTCAATTTAAAAATATCGTTCAACGATAGAATTTAGAGCATTAACGATTCTGAACAACTATATACCGGATTCTAATGTTGGAGTAAACTATCAAAAATGCACATTTTTCGGATAGCAAAAAACGATAAACGTATAACAAACAATTGACAAATTAAAGTGGTATAGAATTGAAAAATCTAATCGCGCCCAGATATAACCCGCGAATTCTAAGTTAACGCAGTTAATATTTAAGACCGTTGCGCTTATTCAATTGGTTTTAGATTTAAGCGTTTAAGGCTTTTGAACAAAAAATTGCTAATTTTACACCGATGTAGCAGTGCGCACTTTAATTTCCACTACGGGATGTGACATCACGGGCAGTCAGTCAAATAAGCATTGAATGTAGGTATGATAAAAATCCAACTTTTATGCAGCAGTAAAAGTTATGAAATTTTTATTTTTTCCGAAATATTCCAATCTAGCAACCCTGACATCAGAAAACCGACCCAGCAACAACAACAACCAACAAATCGAAAAAGCATCGTACGTGTTGGGTTGAGGAGAGGTAGACGGAAAACGGCATTAAGATTTCAGTAAGCGACAAAGGGAGATCACATATTTAGGACCTAGGGGAGATGAGGGCATAACGAGCACCCGAGGCATAATGAGCACTACTTTTTTCTACGAAAGTACGTATTTTCTTAAATAAATTTTCATGAGGATTTGTTTCGTACTTCCTATAGTATTAATTTTTCACAAAAAAAAGGAATCTCCTTATCATCTTTACAGAGATATTTAAAAAAAACTAGCTTGGTTCTCAAGTTACGAAAATATTATAATTTTTGAGCACCACGAAATAAGCTCTTATGATCTTAAAATAACCTTGATCTATAATGTACGCACTGCAACATGATGTACACATTTTTTCTCAATTTTTACCATCATAAAATTTTTGATTTTTCACATTTATCAATTTTAAATCACGTTTTTACTTAAATTTGTTGACTAGGGGCATATAGAGCACCATATTATCGAGGCATAATGAGCATTTTCTGCCGTAGAATCTAGCAGCGAATTAAAATTGATTTATAGCGCCACACCTTGACTAGTTTTCATCCGACGATTTAGCCTATTGGTGAGGTGTCGGAGAGGTAATCAAAAGACTAGCGTTAGATTTCTGTTCGAGATGATTTTTTTCCATTTACAATTCATGATCGATTTTTTTATTGTTACATTATACGGCTAGTAGCATCATCCTCCGAACAAAGCACATAATGTATGAGCGTGCTAGTGTTTGTATTCTACAAACAGACCTAGATTATTTTGTTATTGCCAAGGATGGAAAAATTCGTTCACCAGCATGAACGCTAACGATTCTCAATCACCGCTCCGTTCACGATGATAGCATCGGCGATGCGAGCGTGAACAGACGACCGCTGACTGGTCGGATTGGCAATCCGAATGAATGAATTTTTAAATACGTTCGGGTGAACGAACCGATGGCCGAAACATTCGCCGCAGTTAACTGGATCGTTTTTTATTTTCACCACGACGTTCGTTGGGTGAATTGATTCGCAAATGATTGTCGAAACACAATCGCCAAACGAGATTGCACGATTGCATTCGCGAATGTTTCTGTAACCGGTAAAGGATTGCACCATCAGGTGCTTGTTTTTCGGCTAATTTTGTGCGTGTTATAGCCCCCGCGCTCGCTGACGGTTTGTTTTCTCATGATTTTATTTTAATTTTTGTTCGAATAAGAACATTCAGCACTTTTACACATTCCGCAGATAACTAAACTGACAAAGGGGGGTTTGAACAATGCCGCGCTCGCTGACGGTTTGTTTTCTCATGATTTTATTTTAATTTTTGTTTGAATAAGAACATTCAGCACTTTTACACATTCCGCAGATAACTAAACTGACAAAGGGGGGTTTGAAAATGTCCACTCTTGTTTACGAAGCCTAGGGATTTAGCTTTTGGCTACTGGGACATTTTTTTAACCAAAATTGCCAAATAATCATTTAATTATGTTGAGATTGCAAGAATACATAATACAAAATTATTACTTTTATATGCGTCACATAAAAGTTATAAAATCTCACACATGAATATTGTAAGCCGACATAGCACTCAAATATCTGCCTACATCTAGGCGATTACGTGCTTGCCTACTTGAAGGCGTTTTGTTTTGTTCGAATTGGTTTTCGGATGGAAATAAAAAATTGTGAGGTACTGGCTCGAAATTTTTTTTAAATTTGTATTGTTAATTGAAACAACTATAAAAATGCTAAGCCTAATACGTATGTTTCGCATTCGTATCCCATTGGGACATAAAAGCGAATTCCGCAACGGAAAATCAGCAGATAAGACGACGTTTATTCGACTGAAACAATATCGACGGCTTTGATCGACACCAGGCCTCCTATTTTCAAACCCCCCATTGTCAGTTTAGTTTTCTACGCAATGTGCAAAAGTCCACACTTTTACTAGTTATATTATGTGTATAGCACCAAACCGAATAGCGACAGTAGTACTAGCGACGTTTTTTACTAGCGAGATTCCTGTCGTTCGCAGGTTCGTTATTCTTTTTTCAGTCCAGTAGGCGATTTCAATGTAGTATTCGAACTTTGTTTACGTTAATTACTGTACATTTTTCCTAGGCCATCAACAGCATGCTTCAAGTTTCCTAGGAAACTTGCAATGCGTCGTTAATAATTTCAACGTCGCGACGTATGCGACGTGTCGCTAGTAAGCAAAGCTGCTATGATTATTAGCGCTCATATTTTGGATTTTTTCTGTATGCATAATATGTTGAATGTTCCTATTCGAACATAAATTAAAATAACATCATGAGAAAACAAACCATCAGCGAGCGCGAGGGCTAAAACACGCACAAAATTAGCCGAAAAACAAGCACCTGATGGCGCAATCCTTTACTGGTTACGGAAACATTCGCGAATGCAATCTTACAATCGTTTGGCGATTGTGTTTCGACAATCATTTGCGAACGTCGTGGTGAAAATAAAAAACGATCCAATTGAACGAGGCGAATGTTTCGGGCTTCGTTTCGTTCACCCGAACGTATTAAAAGTTCATTCATTCGGGATTGCAATCGTTAGTGTTCATTCTGGTGTGTGAACTTTTTCCTTTCCCGATTGCTTCGATTGGCAGTTAGAATTGAATGAGTTCACCACGGATTGCAGATTGAATGTACTTCGATCCGATTTTTTCCATGCTTGGTTATTGCTTTTTTTGATGAATCTACGACTCACCTGACTTCATCGAATTGAATTCGCTGCTAGATTGCCCCACATCTTGCCCTGATTGATGGTGCTCATACTGCCTCAGGGGGGGTTCTCATTATGCCCCCACAGTGGCTGGTTTTCAGCTTTTGGCAAAAATTTTTAAAAGGCATTTTTAAACGTCATTAGGCAATGGTAGATAAATTTTGATTTTAGTGATGTTCCAGTCAAGTTATATTTTTTAATTTAATTTCAGAGGACGAACAATTCAAATTCGAAGGTGCTCAAGTCGTGGATTCAAGAACCTTTTGGTTGGTTCATGGTTGGTTACATTCGATATCGGAAAGTGGACGTGCCGTGGTCCAAATGCCTGAAATGTGATATATTCCGCGAAACTGATTACAGGGGAAATGCGGACCGCAACAAAATACAGTAATTTTTTGATGAGGATGTGTAAAATAATAGATTTTAGGGTTGTTAAGTGATAAGTTTTCAAGAACAATAAAGTTATTAAATAAAATTATTTACATGGAATTAAGAAAATATATTCGAAACTTTTCGCATGATCAAAAAAAAATCTGAAAAATTGAAACATGGGAGCTGGGTGTGAGGCGTTTACCAATACTAATGCACAAACCCACACTTTCAAGCATGACAGATGTTAGCATGTATGTGTCATGTAGTCATTCTGAAACGGGAAAATTCATTCCAAGTAGAATCGGCTGGGCCATTTTCTACTTGGTTGCCTGCAGAAGTTCTAGTAGAATTCTACTAGAATGGCTACTAGAATTCTAGTAGCCCTAGTAGAATTTTTATTAAGCGGGTATGGTCAGTGCTATAAGGTCGAATTCACAGTGAGCGCGAAGCGAATTTCTAATTCGCGCGAAAAACCGCTTCTCATTGAAACACGTTGAGAAAAACATCGACCGGCCACAGTGCAAGCGAATTTTCTCGCGAAGAGCCGGCTCGATCGCGCGAATTCATCCAGTTCATCCGGACATACACTGAAGATATTCTCTGGGATATTTTTTATCGCAAATGATAATTATAAAAAAAATCTTTTTCAAAAGTTTATTTATTTAATTATCATTGCCGTTTCTGTGTGGGTTATGAAAAACGCACGGTTTTATAGCGTGGATTTTCACAAATAACGCGGTGTCAGTCTTTTTCAATTGAAATAAAATCTAACTGGCAATAAACGACCGGTGCCACAATATGTGTATAGGGCGAAGGGGCTGAACGGATAGAAGTTGGAATTCGTTGTCCGACGCCATCTTGAAATCCAATATGTCCCCCTCTATTCAACTTTAAAATGCTGGAAGTGACTGAAAAGCATGAAACTCCCACATCTGGGTATTCGATGAAAGGGCTCAATAAGAAGTCGAATTTGGCTGTTCGACGCCATCTTGAAATCAAAGATGGCGGTTTCCGCTTATTTCAAAGGGCAGTAAATAACTGAAAATCGCATGAATCATCCACAATATAGGTAATTAGTAAAAGGGCTTAAAAAGTAGATGAAAAATGATTGACAAAAATTTTGAGAAAACTGCAGAAAAGCACTGAAAGAAATTAACAAAAATATGACAAGTGTTAAAAAATAAAGTAATAATGACAAAAATATAACAAAACTGTGGTAAAAATATAAATCACTATTACTCAAATTAATTGACAAAGGACAAAAATTTGAAAGCACTATGACAAAAATATGACAAACAAAATAATGACAAATGAAAAAACTTTGAATAAAACACGACTAATGAGCTGAAAAAATTATACCGAAAAATATAACAAATATTACAAAATTAGACAAAAATATGAGAAAAATTTCACATAAAAAGCAAAACTATGACAAATGTGAAAAAATATGACAAAATTATAATCAAAATTTGACAATAAAATGACCTGACAGAACTAATATATGGATAAATATTTGACAACTAATTTACAAAAATGACAAAGTAATAAAAAAAATCTATATATATAAAAATGGATTTCTGTCTGTCTGTCTGTCTGTCTGTTCCCTATAGACTCGGAAACTACAGAACCGATTTGCGTGAAACTTGGCAGGTGGGGGTATTGGAGGCAGGGGAAAGTTCCTATTGTGGTTTGAGACCCCTCCCTCTCTCATGAAGGGGGGGAGGGGCCTCCCAAACGAAAGACAATTTTTTGCATAACTCGAGAACGCATCAAGCAAATGGTATCAAATTTGGCATGAGGTGGTATTTGGGAACGAGGAATATTTCTTTGAATATAAGCTACCCCTCCCTCCTCTCAATTAGGTGATAGGAAGGGGGGAGGGGGGTTACCTTACAATTTTTCTTATAATTCGAAAACTAATCAAGATATTGGAACCAAATTTGGCACGGGAAGGTATGTGGATACGAAAAATATTTCTATGATTATTTGAGACCCCACCCTCTTTTCAGTAGGGAGATATAAAAGGGGGAGGGGGCCTCTTTTATATTTTTTTACATAGCTCAGAAACTAATTACGCAAATGGAACCAAATTTGGCACGGGTGGGTATTTGGGAACGTGACATGTTCTAATGATTGTTTGAGACCCCTTCCATCTTCCAGCGGGGAGAGGGAAGAGGGGAGGGAGGAGTTTCATAAAATTTTTACTGCATAACTCAAAAACTATAACAGCAAATGGAACCAAATTTGGCATAAAACGATATTTGGGTACGAGAAATGCTTCTATGAATATTTGGTACCCCTTACTCCCTCAAAGAGGTGGATGGAAAGGGGAGGAGAGTTCTCGTTCACAATTTTCAGCATAACTGAAGAGCTGATCGAGCCAATTGAACCATATTTGACATGTGAGGGTATATAGATACGAAACAAGTTTCTATTATAAATTGAAGCCCCACCTTTTTTCAGCGGAAAGATAATTTTGGCATCAAAAAGTATACAACTACAAAAAATACTTCATGAATATTAAGCTCTCCCCTCCATTCAATGGAGAGAACGGAAGAAGGGATGTTACTTCCTTTCAAGTTTATGTTTAAGTTGGGAATATAGGAAGGGAAGAGGAAAGCTTACATTTAACTTTTTTTTCAAAATCCGAGAAAAGGACAAAAATTAACATGGAAAATCATTTTGGTATGATTCTATGATTATCTGACACACCATCCTTCTTTCTGTGAGTAGGTACATAGGAGGATAGAAGTGAGCTCAATACAATTTTGTTAGCATAAGTTCTCAATTTATGCTAACGAAGCCAACAAATGGAAGCAAATATGGCATGGAATGGTATTTGGTTACGAGATATATTTCTATGATTGTTATAGACCCTTATGCTTTACAGTGTAGAGAGGGGAAGACAGGAGGGGGCTCCATATAAAATTTGTTGTAAAGCTTAAAAACTTATCAACCAATGGAACTATATTTGATATAAGAGGATTTTTGGGAACGATAAAAAAATGGGTATGATTATTGAAGATCACGACCTCCATTCAGCAGGGGGTGAAAGGAAGGACAGGAGGGCTCTCTTATCAGTTTTTTTTTTGCATACATCTATAACATATCAAGCGAAATCAACCATATTTTATAAGTTAGATTCATTACATACAATTAATTTGAGACCCTCCTTTTTTAGAGCGGATTAAAGTTATCAGATCTTTAACACAAATTTATAGATCAAGATTCAGAATATAATTTTAAGTTATCATTGTTTTGCAATTCGCTGCAGCTCTCATTTATAGCGATTGCTTATGAATGATGTTATAGTTAGATTTAAAATTATGCCAACAAAACAATAAAAATTTGAATAATATCTGAAAATATCATTTGATTTTGAAAGGTGTAGCAACGCACACCGGGTCAGCTAGTTAACAATAAAATAACAAAACTGACACATATATAAAACTATAAAAAAAATATTTCTAAGGTGGTAAAAATATGGCAAATATTTGACATTAAATTGAAAAAAATAAGACAAATGGGCTAGAATATGACAAAGTTCTCAAAAAAAATATGACAAAAATTTGACAAAATAATGACAAAAATCTGACAAAATTATAAAGAATAAAATAAAAAGATAACAAAATACTTTTAAATACATGTAAAAAAAATTACAAAATGATGGCAATTACGACAGTAAAATAACAAAAGTTTATCAAAAAATGACAAAAATCCTAAAATATAATGAAGAATGTGTTATAAATATATGGCAAATATGAAGAAAAAATGACAAAATATGACAAAGACAAATCTATGGGCTTGCGATATGTGTAGCTCAATTGGCGAGTTCAAATACAAGAGTAATCATCGAACACGGTTGTACCGGTAAGACTTTCAGTATGAAGAGAAGATGTTATTATATTTGTCATATTTATATTTCATTTGTTATATTTTCAATAATGTTGTCAAATATTTGTCAAAGTTTTTATTTCGTGTTTTGTTATTATTGTAATTTTTTTGTTATTTAGTTTAGTCAATTTAATTAATTTTTGACACATTTTTTTAATATTTTGGTCATGGATTTGCCATATTCTTCACAAAGTTTCGTCAGCGTTTCGTAATTTTTGTTGTCATAATCCTGTAAAATATCTTTTCATAATTTTGTTATGTTTTTGTCATAGTTTTGGTAGATTTGTTTTCATGCGATTTGCAGTCATTTGAAATATTTTAAAGTTGAGCGGAAGCCGCCGAATTGGATTTTAAGATGGCGTTTCATAGCGTCAGACTGCAAAATTCGACTTCTACTAGTTGATTCCTTTCACCTAATACCCACATTAGGGGCTGTCCACATACCACGTGGACAACTTAGGGGGGGGGGGGGGGGTTATGGAAATGTCCACGCTTGTCCACGGAGAGGGGGGTAGGGGTTTGGGTCATTTCCACGTGGACAAACTTACTTTCACAATATTTTCTTAAGGTGAAAAAATATTGAGATGTTTAAATCATAATCTTAAATTTCAAAGCTTTCGTGTTTAAGCTTGAACAATAAGTAGCTACTTGAGGCAAGTTTTAAATATGATAGTTTAGAAATTTAAAATTTATAAAATAATTTTAAATCGGGAAATGATCAATTCTTTTTTTTTTTTTAAATCAGCCATTTCAATAACAAAAAGGCAAAAAGTGGTGATTTCTAACTGTCAAATTAGATTAAGAAAAAAAAACAATTTCAATTCTGTCCACGTGGACATCCGGGGAGGGGGGTAGAGGTTTGCCAAATGTCCACGCTTGTCCACGGAGGGGAGGAGGGGGTCAAAAATCTTTTTCTGTCCACGTGGTATCTGAACGGCCCCTTATGGGTGTTTTATGCGATTTCAGCAGTGTTTTTTGCCATTTTCGCCATCTTGGTTTTTCGGAATTAACGCGTTTTTTTTGCGCGGTACGTATTCCCCGCTCACAGTTTTTATTCTGCAAATAAATTTGCAAAGATTTTTTTCACGTGTGAATAATTTTTGCAAAACACAGAAGGTTTTTTTTCAGTGTTGAACCGCTTCGCAATTCGCGTGCACTGTGGCCGGCCTTCAAAAACGAACTTGCGAAATTCATCCGGTGAATGAATATTTCGCTTCGCGCTCACTGTGTTCGTAACCCTTAGGTCGAATTCACAGTGAGCACGAAGCGAAGTGCGAAGCGAATTTCTAATTCGCGCGAAAAACCGCTTCTCATTGAAACACGTTGAAAAAACATCGACCGACCACAGTGCAAGCGAATTTTCGTGCGAAGAACCGGCTCGATCGCGCGAATTCATCCAGATCATCCGAACATACACTGAATATATTCTCTCGGATATTTTTCATCGCTAATGTTAATTTATCAAAAAATCTATTTCAAAACTTTATTTAATTATTATCGCCTTTTCTGTGTATGAAAAATATGCGTTTTTTTAGCGCGGATTTTCGCAAATAACGCGTTGTCAGTCTTTTTCAATTGACAGAAATTCTATCAGGCAAGAAACGACCGGTGGTATGAGAGCCGCACAATATGAATATAGGGTGAAGATGCTGAGCGGATGAAAGTTTGTATTCGTTCTACGACGCCATCTTGAAATCCAATATGGCCCCTTCCACTCAACTTTAAAATGCTAGAAGTGACTGAAAAGCACATAAAACTCCCGCAATATGAAAGCGCTCAAGTCGTAGAAGTCGAATTTGGCTGTCCGACGCCATCTTGAAATAAAAAATGGCGGTTTCCGCTTAATTCAAAATGCAGTAAATAACTGAAATTGCATGAACCATATAGGTAATGAGAAAAGGGGCTAAAAAGTAGATGCAAAATAACAGACAAAAATTTAACAAAAATTTTGAAAAATCTGCAACATAGCACTGAATGAAATAAACAAAAATATGACTAATGTAATAAAAAAATAATAATGACAAAAATATAACAAAACTGTGGCAAAAATAAACAACTATTATTTAAATTTGACAAATGACAAAAATTTGAAAGAACCATGATAAGAATATAACAAACAAAATAGTGACAAATGACAAAACTTTGAATAAACACACGACAAATGTGGTGAAAAAATTATGCCAAAAATATGACAAATATTTTAAAAAAATCGACATTATGTGAAAAATTTCACAAAAATGGCAGAACTATGACAAATGTGAACAAATATGACAAAATTATGATCAAAATTTGACAATAAAATGACAAAAACCTGACAGAGGTAGTATAAGGACAAATATTTGATAACAAATTTACAACATCCGAAAAAAAAATAAAAAATATGGCAAATATGACGAAAAAATGACAAGATATGACAAAATCTAGACAAAATTATGGGCTTATGTAATCATCGAACACAGTTGTACCGGATAAGACTTTCAGTATGAAGAAAAGATGGTAAAACGACTATAATTGAACGAAGAAAGACAAAACTATAAAAATTTTTTTTAATCAAATAAACAAAAAATCTGACAGAACTATGACAAAAATACGACAAATGAAAACATGACAAAATTATGACAAAAATTAAAATAAAATGACAAAAATCTATCTGACAGTTCTATAACAAACCTTTGTCAATTTTTTGTCATAATTTTGTATTTTTTATCATAGTTTTTTACATTTTTATCATATTTTCGTCATAGCTTTGTTATATTTTTATCACATTTGTAAGATTTTTGTTGTAGTATCCACAGATTTATGTTATTTTATTGCAAAATTTTGTCATATTTGTAATTTTTGATTAGTTATTATATTTGACATATTTTTATTTCATTTGTCATATTTTCCATAATTTTGTCATATATGTGTCAATTTTTTTTTTGAGTTTTATCATTGTTGTTAATTTTTTTGTTTTTATTTAGTTAATTTTTATTAATTTTTGTCAGACGTTTTTATATATTTTGATCATGGCTTTGCCATGTTAATGTCAAATTTATTGAAAGTTTTGGCATATTTTTCTCATATTTTTGTTAATTTTTTTTCACCATTGCCATATTTTCTTCAAAGTTTTGTCAGCGTTTCATAATTTTGTTTTCATAATATTGTAATTTTTTTTAATAATTTTGTTATATTTTTGTCATAGTTTTGTTAGAATTTTTGATGCAATTTTCAGTCTTTTACAATATTTTAAAGTTGAGCGGATGCCATCGTATTTGATTTTGAGATGGAGTTTCATAGCGTCAGATTGCAAAATTCGACTTCTAACTAATTGATTCCTTTCACCTAATACCCACATTGCATTTTGATGTTACACGGAAAAAAATGAGTGGTTATCTCAAAGACGCTGTCATGATAATTTTACCATTTCAGTACTATAGTATTTTCAACCACGAAAAGTTTAACATCGATTTTGTAAAAGTGCGCATGAAACAATATTGAAATTACTATGTACCTGGTAATTTTCGATAACTCTCAATGTTTGTTGTCGAAAATACTATGGTCATGATAATTTCACCATAATTTCTATTACAACTAGCGTCCGCATAGTAATTTAGACATTGTGGCACCAATTTATAACAACAGAATACTACGCACATGGTACTTTTAAGAACAAAACATTATTGACTCAAAAACATCAGTGCGTATGATAATTTTACCATGCAAAACATTCTTGTTGTTTACACTAATTCAGGATCATTAATCATCAAACCCGTGAGAAAAAAAAACTAATTTTCAGCTGCTTTAATGTTTCACAACTTTGAAAATCATTCCAGAGCATCGGGAGAACACACTAACATCGACCGACGTGTGTCGGAAGTGTGAATTTTAATGTTTCAAATAATGTCATAATGCATGCATGCAAATAAACAAACAAACATACCTACATAGTAATTTTACTATTTAAATCAAGCTCCTCGCTCCTCCTAATATTTATATAACACATACTAGTTTCATCATGAAACATATTAATTTTACTATGGACGAAGTAAAACAATGCATCATTTCATTGACAATTTTACTAAAACGCAGTCGAATTTACTATGCGCAGCCAAATTGAGCACATAGTAAAATAGCTATGCGTAAGGTATTATAAACAACAAAACATATTTGACTCAAAAATATGGTTGCCTGTTGTTCATTTAAACCACGGATTTAGTAATTTTACTATGCTTTTTTTTTGTGTGTAGGCGGAAGCCGCCATCTTGGATTTGGGCGTTAAAAATCTGTTTTACGACGTCCTCATAAAGTCCATGCACCGAGTGTTCATGTCCGTAAGGTTCCTTTTCATAATCCCTGCGGTCCTTTAACTCGCAAGGTTTTTTTACGCGGTTTTCCTGGATTAACGTGGTTTTTCGGAATAAACGTGGATTGTTTTTTTTTTTTGTTTTTTGCGCGGTACGTATCCCCCGCTCACAGTTTTGGTTCTGCGAATTAATTTACAAAGATTTTTTCACGCGTGATTAACTTTTGCAAAACTTTTTTTCAGTGTTGAACCGCTTCGCAATTCGCGTGCACTGTGGCCGGCATTCAAAAACGAACTTGCGAAATTCATCCAGTGAATGAATATTTCGCTTCGCACTTCGCTTCGCGTTCACTGTGTTCGTACCCTTAGGGTACGAACACAGTGAGCGCGAAGCGAACTGCGAAGCGAAATATTCATTCACCGGATGAATTTCGCAAGTTCGCTTTTGAAGGCCGGCCACAGTGCACGCGAATTGCGAAGCGGTTCAACACTGAAAAAAACCTTCGGTGTTGCAAAAATTAATCACATATGAAAAAATCTTTGCAAATTAACAAAACTGTGAGCGAGGGATACGCACCGCGCAAAAAAAAAAACCAATCCGCGTTAATTCCGGAAAACTCAATCAATTAGTAACAGTCGAATTTTGCAGTCTGACGCTATGAAACACGCCATCTTAAAATCCAATACGGCGGCTTCCGTTCAACTTTAAAATAATTTTAATGACTGAAAATCGCAAAAAAAATCTTCTAAAACTATGACATAAATATAACAAAATTTTGAAAAAAAAAATACAATATAATAATAACAAATATTACGAAACGCTGACAAAACTTTAATAAAAATATGGCAATGGTGATAAAAATATTACAAAAATATTAGAAAAATATACCAAATCTATGATAAATTTGACATTGAAATGACAAAGCCATGACCAAATTTAAAAAAAAAAAACTGACAAAAATTAATAAAAGTTGACTGAATAATAACAACAAATTAGTAATAATGCCAAAACTCGAAATTAAAAACTTTGACAAATATTTGACAACATTATGGAAAATATGAAAAATGAAATAAAAATATGACAAATATAATAACTAATCAAAAATTACAAATACAGACCCCGTTCGTTTTTGGCAACACGCCCGAAAATTTCATGTTGCCAAAATCGAACGGTTTTTTTTGTCACTTTTTCATTTTTGATTTTTAATTCAAATTAGTCAAAATTTATGTAAAACCTTATATTAGCATACAATTTTTCAATTTGACTCAATTATATTAGTTATGAGCATTAAACATGGAAAAATTCATGTTTTTACTGTTTAAAACTATCATAATTAAGCCGAATGAAAAAATTTCATGCTAATATTACGTTTTACATTAATTTTTATTTGTTTAAAATGAAAATAAAAAATAAAAAAAAAGACAAAAAAACGTCTTTTTTGGATGTTGCCAAAAACGAACGGTTTTTGCTCGGATGATAAAAATATATGCAACAAAAGTATGAAAAAATGTTACAAAACTATGATAAAACAAAACTATGACAATTGACAAAGGTTGTCATAGTACTGTAAGATTTTTGTCATTTTATTTTAATTTTTGTCATAATTTTGTCATGTTTTCGTTTGTCATATTTTTGTCATAGTTCTGTCAGATTTTTTGTTCATTTGATTGTAAGTTTTTTTTTATAGTTTTGTCTTTTTTCGTTCGATTATATTCGTTTTACTACCTTCTCTTCATACTGAAAGTCTTTTCCAGTACAAATGCATTCGATGATTACTCTTGTATTTGAACTCACGGACATTGGCTTAGGCGGGAACTTACATGCCAACTGAGTTACACATATCACAAGCCCATAGATTTTTATAGATTGTGTCATTTTTTCGTCGTATTTGCGATATATTTTTTACATATTCATCATTAATAAATTATTATTATTATTATTATATGTTTGGATTTGTCTTTTTTTTTTTTAATTTTGTGATTTTTATGTCGTATTTGTCATCATTTTGTCATTTTTCTTACATATATTTGAAAATATTTTGTTATATTTTTATCTCATTTTTCATAATTTTGTTAGATTATTGTCATTATTTTTGACAAATTTTTGTCATATTTTTTTCAAAACTTTATCATATTCTAGCCATTTTGCCTTATTTTTTGTCAGATTTTTGTGATTTTATTGTAAATTTGTTGTTATTATTTTGTCATTTTTGTAAATTTATTGTCAAATATTGGTCCTTATATTAGTTCTGTCAGGTCATTTCATTATCAAATTTTGATTATAATTTTATCATAAATTTTTTTTTTCTCATTTGTCATAGTTTTGCCATTTCTGTGGTTTTTTTCTCATATTTTTGTCTAATTTTGTAATATTTGTCATATTTTTTGGCTTAATTATTTAACCACATTTGGCGTGTTTTATTCAAAGTTTTGTCATTTGTCACTATTTTTTTTGTCATATTTTTTAATTTTAGTAATAGTTATTCATATTTTCCCACAGTTTTGTATTATTTTTGTCAATATTACTTTAGTTTTATAACACTTGTTATATTTTTGTTTATTCTTTTCAGTGCTTTTTTGCAGTTCTCTCAAAATTTTTGTTAAATTTTTATCAGTAATTTTTCATCTACTTTTTTATCCCTTTTACTGATTTCTTATATTGTGGATGGACCTTACGATTTTCAGTTATTTATTGCATTTTGAATTAAGCGGAAACCGCCATCTTGTATTTCAAAATGGCGTCGGACAGCCAAATTCGACTTCTACTTATTGAGTACTTTCATCCATTACCCATATTGTGGGAGTTTCATGTGCTTTTCAGTCACTTCCAGCATTTTAAAGTTGAGTGAAAGGGGCCATATTGGATTTCAAGATGGCCTCGGATAACAAATTCCAACTTCTATCCGTTAAGCCCCTTCACCCTATACCAGTGATTGAAATCCTCACCAATATTCTCATCAGAGGCATTCAAAATACACACTTTGAGGCCTCGCATAGCTATACAGGAGACGATACATATACATTCATTCAAACCTCCCCCCATGAGGAGGATCTGCTCTGAGAGACACTATCCGTTTGCTGCCCCGAACGAACTCTCTCAACGTTCGGTTGCTACATGATGCATGAAGAAGACGAGGCACACATACTCATTTACGTTGTTGAATTTGAATAACTCGAGCCGACCGCAAAGGTTGAGGCAACAACAAAAACAACCGAACTTATTGCGTTGCACGGCCCGCAACGTATGGTGAAAGAGGGGGGAAGAAAAAGAAATGAAAAAACTAGCTGCCTGCGTGCGGTTGCTGTGCAATAATAGCAATAGCAGAAAAACCTCACGCATTCGATCCAGGCACAAACGAGGAGACTCGGGTTTGCTCTGCCTTTTGAATTCGGTTCCCTCAAGGTTGTGACAGGAGAAGAGTGAGAGCCATTCGTTTGGTTTTTTGGATTCGCTGCCTCGAATGTATATTGCTTCATGAAGGCGGCCATGTTGAGAGCGTATACATCATCGGTTTTGTCGTTTTCGCTGCCTCAAAGCAACCTTTGCTTCCGAGTAAAGCGTTGAGCGAGAGATGGTTGATCAACTCATGCTCAGCAAAATTCAATCACTGCCCTATACACATATTGTGGGGCTTTCATGCCACCGGTCGTTTATTGCCAGTTATAATTTGTTTCAATAGAAAAAGACTGAAACCGCGTTTGTTTCGAAAATCCGCGCTAAAAAACCGTGCATTTTTCATTACCAAAACAGAAACGGCAATGATAATTAAATAAATAAACTTTTGAAAAAATTTTTTTTGATAAATCATTTTACGATAAAAAATATCCGAGAGAATATTTTCAGTGTATGTCCGGATGAACAGGATGAATTCGCGCGATCCAGCCAGGTGTTCGCACGAAAATTCGCTTGCACTGTGGCCGGTCGATGTTTTTTTCAACGTGTTTCAATGAGAAGCGGTTTTTCGCGCGAATTGGAAATTCGCTTCGCACTTCGCACCGCGCTCACTGTGAATTCGACCTTAGAGTGGTGCAACAAAAAGAAGATTTTAATTGAATTGAATATTAACACAGCAGATTTTAGTACCGATTATTGTCGCTTATTTTTAAACGAAATAAAAGAAAAGATAATAAAAATAATTTTGTTGAGTGACAAAAAAAAAACTTAATCGATTAAAAAAATAAAGAGTTATTAATTTTTATTTTTACTCTCGACAGAACTTGGCGAATTCCGAGTGGCATACAAAGCGGTACCAGCTTCGAAGTTTTCGAAAGCGGTTTTTAGATGGAGTCGGGTAATTTTCCCGAATTTGGTAAGAGTGTCAAACTTGTTTCAAATATTGGTTTTGTTTGATTTTTTTTCTTCTTCTTCTATTGATATTTACTTGTAATTTTACAAATCATTTTGAGCACTTGGGTTTTTTTTCAATTTTTTACAAAAAAATGGCTTCCGCAAATGCTTTAATTGGCACTATTGAGCCTTACAGAAAAGGAACTCCATTTTCTGATTGGGTGGAGCGTTTGTGGTACTTTTTTATTGTTAGTGGTACAACCGATGACAAAAAAAAAGCGTACCTGATCACCCTTAGTGGCCAATACGTATTTTCACAATTGAAACTATTGTTTCCGAATGGGAAGTTAGATGAGGCGACTTACGATCAATTGGTTGAAAAACTTAAGTGTCGTTTTGACAAAACCCCACCCGCGAGAGTTTTACGGTACAAATTTACAAAAATATCGCAAGAACAAGGGAAGTCGGTCGAAGATTTTATTTTATCTTCAAAAATGGAGGCAGAATTCAGCAAATTGGGAGAAGATAAAAACGAACTGTTATTGGACAGAATCGTGGGAGGTATAAAAGACGAGCAACTTAGGCTCCGTCTTTTAAACGAAGCAGAATTAAATATTGAAATGTATGGGAACATCCATAAATGACGTAGCATTTGAGGGGGAGGGGGGGAGTTTGACTTTGTGTGACGATGCGTGACGAAAGGGGGAGTAGGGGTTCAAGTAAAGCTACGTAGCTTTAATTAAATATCGAGAAAAAAAAATCCAAATTGAGCAAAATTATGCCTAATTCAATCCAGTCTGAACATGTAGCTTTTGACTCCTACTGCCCGACTGTTTTCAAGCGTATCAAGGAGCGTACATGCAAGAAATGCAATTTATATTTTGCTTCAAATGTGCTCCAATAGGAGCATAGCAAAATCTACAAGGCCCCAGCCTCGGATAGAAAGATTGGTCCAAAGCGAATTGTAGGCAAAAGAGGACACGAAGTGCTGGTCATCACTCCGGAGGACGATAGAGAGTGAGTGGAGGCAGCTGACATCGCAGATGCAATTATTCCAGTCGAACAGACGATGGAGGAAAGCTGCCCAACAATTTCATTGGAATCCCTAATGGAGATAATTTGGACCGACGCAACTGATTGAATACTTACTAGCTATCCTGTTTGTTGAAAGGTAGCTTGATTTTTTTTGACTGATTGATATGCTTTTTTAAACTTCCATTTATAACTTTCCTTTTTTTTGTTATTTTTTGTATTATTCTTGCAAAATTCTGATAATAAAAGTAAAAATTAAAATTTTAAAACGATTTTTAAAAATTGGGGGGGGGGGGGGGGGTGTTATTAAAGCTACGTTATTATCTAGGGGGGGTCTATGACTTTGTGACGAAAGTCTACGAGGGGGAGGGGGGCGTATAAAAACTCAATGAAAAAGCTACGTCATTTATGGATGTTCCCTATGTATATCTACCACCCAGCTAGCAAGGCGCAGCCAGTAGCAGCGAGCAACTTTTTTTTATAACTTGTTCAAGATTCAAAGACCAAATCAACCAAAATGCCTTTGAATGGACTGTTCCAAAGGAAAAGACGTACAAGCAGAGGCACTTGAACTTCTAGGTAGGGATAGGATTAAGTTTTCTCCATCGAAAGAACAAATTGCAATCACAAAATCTCTGAGTCGAGCTGTTATAATGAAGAGCGCTCCACTGGGTGTGGAGACGAGCCCGTCTTTAATCCACGATTCCTTAAAATGAGGTAGCCCAATGCTCTCCTCAAAGAATCGCTTCATTAAGATGCTCGGATGGATCCCCCAAGCCCCAATTTATGAAAAATATTTACAATATAATTAAATTTATTTAATTACCTTACCCTCCCGATCTGAAAAAAAATAGTTCTATTATTTCGGTAAAAAATGTAATGGAAATAATAAAATACTATAAATAATGACTTTTTAGAGGAGATGAGATGCTTTCATCTTCCACTGTTCATATAACCCTCCTCTTTTCAGTTTTCAATTACTGCTCTCCCGCTATAAGATACACTCCTGCTCTTCCGCAATGCGACCCGGAATTTTCCAAAACTTAGCTGGCAAACTACCACGCTATCAATCTCATTTTTTGCTCACACCACATTATAACTTGCTGAGCGCGATTATCACATCCTTTGAAACATTAGCTTGATTTTGACCTTTAAAAAAAACCCTCACTATCGAAACCGCCTACTCGCTTACAAAATAACTTCCCACTTATCGAGTCAATTGTATTCACACATATCCTGACGTATCACAACAGCCGCTCTCTCCCACTTAAGGAGCCGCCTGTTCTTAGCTCTGAGAGCCTTTCACTCCGCTCTTCAATTTGAAATAGCCCACGTTGATACTTAAATCGGTAGCCAAGCGCTACACTTACACCGTTACAAGCTTCATTGCTGATTCGGCTGATTCCCTCATAGCTATCGTAGCACACGACACCCTTCTCACCACAGCTATACAATCCCTCTCCTTTCACTGACCATAACCGTGTCGGATATGCGTTGAAAATTCGCACGCACACTGCTGATTTTCATCAGCACTCAGGCTGATGTCATGCTGAAACAACTAGCAACGCGACCTACAACGCAACGTTCACACGACTAACCAGCTCTCATTTGATCTCCATGGAAATCGCGCAGACCTGTCATACTGGTCGCTTTGTATAGCGCGACCAATCTGATGCCAATGTATTTTGTAGCGCGACTAGTAGGAAATCCAATAGGAATATTGTTTTTTCTCGATTTGAAGCAGTGATTCCGGGTTTTAAGCACAATAGTACGAAGATCTGTCCGAACTTGTGATAATAAACTAAAAAATATCTTAATCGGCGAGAAAATTTTCATGAATTCTTAGTTCCGGCAAAAAACAAGGAATTTTGTCTGTTCAATTTTCGGCATTCTTGCAATCTGGGTCGTGATTTGATGAGTTTTTGATGGCTCCCGAAAGAAAGGAGACGATTCAAAGCATTATCAGATGTAGAGAAGTGATGATTTGTAGGGAATTTCAAAGTGACAGGTCGCGCCAGCATGACATACCAATGCGTTGCAACGCAATCTTATTGGAACGTTGCGTTGCGTTGCGTTGCTAGTTGCTTCAGCATGACATCAGCCTCAGTCTCGCGCAAGTTAAACGCGATTCCAAAATTACACCTCCATCCATGCTCTTGTCGAATCCATTTACAGACAGCCTTTAGCCGCTCTCTCCCAACTTTACACGCACGCCCTTCACTTCACTTTGCCCTCCACCCAACCTTTTTCTTCACACCCGCAAAATCGGTTTTGAAAATGGCCTCCGAAAATGCCGAATGCGAGTCTACCGCACAGCTTTTTACATCTAAACGTTGATTATTGCCTTTAAACAGCACCATACTTTCCGAATAACTCACGCAATATCGCTTGGAAAGCAACGACCAGATTTTACACTGAACCCAAATTCACACTTAAAATACACTTGAGAATTCACTTAAAAGTAAGGGACAAGTGAATTTCTTCGTTTCAAGTGGCTCATGTACATTTCACTTGACTCTCACTTAAGTTTTAAGTGAACGATCCAATATCCACTCATACATCACTTGAATTTTAAGTGACTGGCATTTGAAATTCTATCGTCGACCGACTGCACTGGGAATCATTGTTTTTATTTTGGTTTCAATTGAACTCAACGGAGCATGTAAGTAGAGCAAAATAGTAATTTATTGGATTCAAAACAATAATATTTTTTTCAGAACTTGCTGACAATGTTGCTTGGAGCTTGCAGCAATTCACCAAAAAAGCAATTAGAACTGGTGATAGAAAAAAATGTTAATTTTTATGAGAAATCATGGCAATGTGGCGATTAACGGTTTATTGTAAGTTATTATCACAAATAAATCACAGGTTGTATATTTTATTACTCATTTTTCTTGTATTTTTCAGATTCGGATACAAAATAGGTGCCGGAGGAGCTTTTCGCGATGATTATTGCTTCTCGGAATCGGAACATTTTTTCTGCTAAGGAACTGTTGGACAAAACAAATAAATTAAAGTATAATTATGAATGTCTGATTGGTTAAAATTGATTTAAATAAATACATCCTTTGAAAAAAATCATTGTTATCTGCTCGAATACAAAAAATATCACAGAAAAATTGCTTTCACAGAAAAATTTGGATGACCTGAGCATACACTTACAATCCACATGCTTGATCACTTTCAATTCACTTGACCGCTCACTTAAGAAGATTTCACTTGACTGTCACTTAAAATTCACATGAATTTACGTTTGGCGAAAATTCACTCCAGATGTCACTTATATTTTAGATGAAAATTATTTTCGGTGTAAAGGTGCACTTACAGTTCTTTCGAACGTGAAAATGAAAAAACTTATATTCTTCAAAAACTCGACTATGCTGCATTTCATGGCTGCGAAACTAGGTGGAATAGATGCGGAATGGTTGAACGATTATTTTTGAACTGATTTCCTTGTTCAAAGCCCTTTAATATTAATTTTATTTCAATTCCCCCGATTTTCACTGCGGAATATTTTTTCCGCGTTCACTGACATTCTGCTCGAAGTGTAAACGCACTGAGCGAACGTGAAAACGGAAAACGAACAAGAGTGGTGAATATAAATTCCGCGTTCATTTTCACGTCCGAATGGCAATGTGCATTCTGAAAAAAATTTCACCGATGACGGAAAAATTTTTGCTTCATAAAAAATTAGTTTTTTTTTAATTTGTAAGCACATTTGAAGGCAATTAAAGGCTTAAAATACTACGAGTTTGAAATGAAACGCATACGATTTTTTTTTTTTAACTTTTAAAACCCGCTTGGGCATCATTTAATTGCACCTGTTGGAAGAGTTTCTCGACGAATAAATGTACCTGTTGGAAGAGCTTCTCAACGAATAAATGTAAATGAAGATCATCGAATGGCCAGATTCCATTGAAATAAAAAAAAATAGATTCCGCTTTGTTCAAATGTGTGTTTCAAAAAAGGTATGGAAATAATAATAAAAATTTATGAAATCGTTCAAAAATAATGTGTTTTAAGGAGAACTGAAAAGCAGAAAAATTAACAAACAAAAGAGTACTGATGCATTTTAATTAAATAAAAACCTTTTCAATTGTTTCACTAATTAAAAGTAATTTTGAAATTTTTTTTTGTCAATTTTTAATCAAGAACAAAAAATGGCTATCCTGTAGAAGTTATATTCATAACGTCCTTTCAATAAGTTTTTCAAAAGAAACGAATCGCTAAAGCTAGTTACTCCTTGATCGATAAACACTTTTTGGGAGTACTTTAAATTCATAAAATTTAATTTAAATTCATTGTATTCAAAGATAAGAACTTTGGGATTATTTGATTAAATCAATCGTTTTCAAAGCTGAATCTGTTTTGAAGAAGAACAATATGTTTTTTTGAGAAATTTGAATTTCAATTTGAGCATTGGTTCGACAAGTATCGATCGAAACATTGGTTGAATGATCTGTCATTTTCCGATCAAAGCCAATTTCTACCCGCAGTTGAACAAACCTCTTACTAATTTTGAAGATTTGACCGATTTGACATTTCACTGCGGAATATTTTTTCACTGTGGTGAGTTCACGTTCACGTTCGAGTTCGAGTTCACAAGAACTGTAAACCGGGCTTAACAAAAGAGCACACGCGCGAAAAAAAAATCCGACCACCGCGCAAATCACGTCTGTACACGGAAAAAAAATTGCATGGGTTTTTCAAATACAAGATCATGATAATTTTACTATATCCATCATTTAGTATTTTCAACCATGATTTAGTATTTTATACCAAAAATCTGGGCGATAATACTACGACATAGTATTTTTACTATGCGAACTTTGACAGCTCATAGTAATTTCTTTGTGTCTAAATTACCATGCGCATGATATTTAGATTTTGCACGTTTCGTGTGCTTGTAATTACTATGCGCATGATACTTTTGACACATCGTCCAGTCGGTTGCATTTTCGGTACCAGGAAAAAATAATGTTGCCCCGAGGGTACGTCAATTTGGAATCTCCGGCGTTAATAAGTTTTCGGTCGATTTGTGATGTGCACCTGGGGCAAGCCTCACAACACTGATGTGACCAGTCGGCTGATGACTAACGACCCGGCGGAGGAGGCAAACCAACAAGAAACTGTTGCTGTTGACGAAAAAGCCTCAACGAGCCTTCAATCCGACGCACCCAGAGCCGAACAACATAACAGTCTGGTTGGAAAATGCTGTTTTCAGGTTAGTGAGATTGTGTCCTTTTTGTTTCACATTTTTTCGAATCTTGTGTAGGCAAAAAAGTTTGACAGTTTTTTTTTTATTTTTTTTTTTTTTGAGTTCAGCGAATGCTGTTCTCGAGTTCCCCAACCGTGGGAACTTCCCTCGATTGTTTATCCAGTGAAGATTTCAGCAATTGGCCAACGTCGGAGGACAATAGGAAGGATGGTAACGGGTGAACTGGCGCACTTTAAGCGGGACGCAGTTTCACCACATCTGACGGTCCGGTAAATGCAGTCTTTGAGGAGAGTGAAATTGTGTTTTTTTAACTAATTTTTCTACTGCCTTTGAAATAAGCAAACTGAACAGTTTTTCTAGTTCCTATAATTAATTGTTTCCCTGTTTTCTAATTTTCATTTCAGACTCTAAGTGTAATTAGAAAAGCTGTAAGCTTCGATGCAACCCCAGTTTCCCGAACGTGGATGGTCGTTAAATCATAAAATGAGTTAAAAAATATAAAATTTTTAATTAGTAACAAATGAATTTTATTTACAAGCCTTTATATCATGCCGCATGGTAATTTTGTAAAGTAGACCTTGTACGATACTTCTTTTAATGTGTTATTTCAATAATGGAAAATTGAACTTTTACAATGCTCGAAGAAAAATAACTCATTCTATCATTAACAGTTTTACTACGAATGCAGTCAAAATTACTATGCGCAGCCAAAATGAACACAAAGTAAAATTACTATGCGCATGGTAATATCAAGAACAAAACATTATTGACTCAAAAATATGGTTGCGTGTTGTTCATTTAAACCACGGATTTAGTAATTTTACTATGCTTTTTTTGTGTGTATCCGCTTACGGACTCTCTCGGAATGCAGAATTAAATATTGAAAAGGCAGAAAATATTATTATGACATGGGAAATGGCAAAAAATTGCGCGTCCGCTATGGAACAACCAGGCCCTAGCGGTGGTTTAGTTGGAGCTGTGCGAGGAGCGATAATGCGTCCGGTAAGAGAACGACTCGGTTATAGACCATACTCTGGAGATCGGGGAAAATATAATAAAAATCCAGGTGGTTACAGTTTCCGCGAAAACTTTGGGGATAAACGGCCCTTGCTGGAAAAACGATGTGGATTCAACAAACCCGACTACTCCAAAATCAAATACGGATTCTGTGGAATTCTTGGTCATCCTACACGGAAATGTTTTGCAATGAAGAACATTAAGCGGAATGCAATCAAATATGTTGATGCTCAACAAGAAGACAAGGCTGGCAAAGCACTAAGCGATCTCATGGCCAGGATGCGTACATCCCAATCGAATTCAGATTCGGATTCTGCGAAGGCGGAGGCTCTGCGAAGTAGTTCCACCTCCCCGCGTGGTGTAGAGTGGAAACGTGTCTGCTTTATGCAGATGTACGGCCGAGAGAACTAACCTTCCCCCCCCCCCCCCCCCCCCGTCCCCTCTTATGAAGACCCTCGCTATCGAATTTCGATCACGGCAATGGAATTTCTATCGGAAACCGACTCCATTGGTGAAGGTGTAAAGCTTAACCGTGCCGATGTACCTGGAAGGCTGGCGGGTCGTTAAGTCACGCCAGTCTCTAACGGTTGCCCGTGGGGCACCGGGACACACCCCACAGTATTCCAGTCCTTGCTGCGCTAAGCAGGTCACTGGCGCAGTGGACCGTTCGTTACCTAGCTACTCGTGGGATTCAAAATGAGAAAAAATTCAAAAGAAACAAAAAGAGACGGAACGGATAAAGGCGAGAGCCCGAATCCGTTCGGCGGGAGTAGCCTTAGGCCTATGACATATGGCCGATGAGTGCGATGCGATGCGAAACGGCGAATGCGATTCAATGCGGCGAACCACACTTGATGTATGTGTTGAATGTATGTGAATCGCTAAAACGCATCGCTCTTACTATGTCATCGGCCTTAGGCGTTCGCCGGTTAGGCAATCTGCCAACCCGGTGGACCCGACGGCGACGTCGGTGAAAACACCGAGCGATGTTCGAGCGGACCCGTACGAAGAAGTACAGGAAGCGCTGGAGGAACTACTGAGCTCCCCGGAACTCCAAGATCCGGGAGCTCCAGTAGAGTTGGTCACGGCCATGGCTGGCATCGCTAACCTTGTGGAATGTGTGAAGGGAAAGTCCAACATCCACAAGGAAATACGCGAGAAGCTAGCCAGGGTGATGCAGCTTTTTATCGCAGCCAACAAAGCTGTGGTGGAACGTCTTGCGGAGCCCGAGGCCAGACCAAAGGAGCGAGGGCCGGTAGAGACCCCCAACATCCGCCCGCAGAAGGTTAATGCCTTTGCCCAAACTGAGGGCGTCCTTGCGTTTGCTGGCAACAGTAAACGTACGAGAGGGTCTCCCGGGGAACTCAGACCCGGTGATCCTAAGAAAAGAGCGAAGGATCCGTCTGTCCGGCATTATCCTGCGGCTAGCGCTTCCAAGCGGGCGGAAGGCCCTGCAGTAAAGGCAGGTGATCCGACGAGCGCGAATACCGGATGGCAAACGGTATCGCGCAGAAGAGGAAGGCCCAAAGGTACGGAGACGGGAAAAGCCAAACCCCGACCCCAACGACGCAAACGTCGCGTCAGGGAGAGAGGAGAGGCGATTGTCGTCAAAGCACCTGAGGGCACGTACGCAGATATCTTGCGACAGATGCGTACGAACGAAGACCTCGCCGATCTAGGCAAAAAAGTTCGGAAGATCCGTCGGACACGCACCGGCGAGATGATCCTCGAACTAAAGCGTGGTGCTCGAAACTCCAGCGGGACCCTTACGGCTAAGGCAGCCGAAGCCCTTGGCGACAAGGCTGAGGTGCGTGCCCTCTGTAATGAGGTGACCATCCGGGTAAAAAACCTGGATGAAGTCACGATGGAAGATGAACTGCGGGTGGCACTGGTCGAGCAGTGCAAAATCCGCTCAGACCAGATGTCGGTTCGTCTTTGAAATGCCCCCCCCCCCCCCCCAGATCTGGCATGCAGATTGGGCTGGTCAAACTTCCGGTTGCAGCAGCAAACGCCGCACTTAGGTGTGGGCGGCTAAAGGTGGGATGGTCTATCTGTCAGATATCCATCCCCCAGCAACCGGACATGTGCTTTAAGTGCTTGTCGAACGGTCACAAGTCGTTCGACTGCACTGGGCCAGACAGAAGCGGCATATGCTGGCGCTGCAGCGAAACCGGCCACAAATCGACTAACTGCAAGAAGCCTGCTAAATGTCCTGTCTGCGCTGGAGACCATGCTGCTGGCAACCCTAGGTGCCCCGCCTACAAAAAGGCGCAGGCGGTACCACCCCGGGCGCCAAGAGCATAGAGGTCGTCCAACTTAACCTCAACCACTGCTACACAGCACACCAGCTGTTGCGGCAGATGACAGTTGAGGAAAAGTTGGACACCGCGCTAGTGGCAGACCCATATCGCAGAGCAGATATATTGATTATCTTTAAATAAAAATTCTAACCTAACAAAACATATTTCAGGACACGGATTAGAAGACCCCGCTTGAAATTTTTATAGAAACACAAAAATCATCATAAAGTCAATGCTACCGGTTCATAGTAATCAGCCACAACAAACGAAAGCTGAAAAAGCATATTGCTCTCACTATCTGGAAGCGGTCCTCGCACAATCTGCCGGTAAGTTTTTATTTTCATTTGAATAATTTGTAATATAGCCTTGCAAGGAAAAAAGGTTTGTTACTGAATTAACCATTCTTTTTTTAGATTTTTTATCATTTCGGTGCGAAATGCGAGATACTATAACGATCGTTTTTTTCACCATCCGGAAGGAGCTGGAGCCGGCTGGACTACTTGAAAAACATCACCCGCCGGTAATAAATAAATTATTCAACCCCCCGTAAACGAACAGCCCTGGGTATTGTGGCACTGATATGTTGGCCATTTGCTGAAGCTACGGATCTACAAAATTCCACCCAGGCATATGGGATCACCACTTCCGGAGTTGTTCGGTACCGAAGTTAGGTTATAACTATATACTTTTCTCATTTAAATTCGGTGGAGGTCGTGGGGGATAAATCACTTTTGCTGCTTTAAATGTTATCGGGTGTTTCGGCTACTGTTGGTGTTCGCCTAGCGCTAGGCACTAAATTACTATGATGAATTGAAAATAAGAACAGAAATACAGACAATAATATAAATAACATATTTGAAAAACGTGTTTTGCTTAATTTTGTCGATAATTTTTTAATATAGTTCAATATTGCTATTGCTGTTTAGTTACGGTTCAAAAATAACCATTTTTTACTTCCCCGCTCTTTTTGGTTACCTTTGAAAAATATTGCGGTTACTGGGAAAATTTCTAATCGCGCGACGGTAGGCTTCCGTGCGGTAGGCTAGCCGGAGCAGTAAACACAGTTAAAAAATTCACTCTTACTCAGTAATTTCATTGAAAAGTTAAGAAGTAAATTCTTGAATCAATCTTCGAATCATTATTTTGCAAGAGAGGACAAAGCATGAAGTCATCGGAATGAAATATTATTATTCTTAGTATTCATTGAGATTGCGGGCGTTAAAATTCCAGACAAAACAAAAAACAATCTACATTATTGAAAACACATTTTTCCATAGCCTGAGAATTAACGAATTTGGCATGACGAAGATTTTTGATGCGATAAATGCGTCTTTGATACTTTATATGCTGGTCGAATTCAATTATGTTGTCGTTAAAATGTAACATATCGTATATGAGAAGTTAAAAAAAGAAGTTGTGTGCGTGAATATAGGAAATAATACCATTCGCATCGCAAAAAATTGGACTGCGCACTCATAACTGCGAAATTTGTGCGATCTGTCAAATCAGTATAAAATCTGACGGTTTTCTACACCGCTTTTCAGTTAAACTTTATACGGATAACTCCGACTACAAAACATAGCACGAAATCCAACATTCAATGAATGATCGCTACCGTGTCGTCGAACTCTAAACTTATTTAAACAACTACCGGTTTTCATTTTTTTTGTGAATTTGTCCGCTAATTGACCCCATAGCAAACAGGTTTTTTTATTATTCATTTTTCCGTGATTTTGATTGCTGATTGACCAAGCTCAAGGCAAACACATTTTTTTGTTTTATAAACAATAGATAATCCGATAATAATATTTGGTATACATGTTTGTTTGACAACTTTTTATTAAATCATCTTTCAATGTTTTCCGCTTGTTCATCCGATTTAATTTCAGTCGATAAATAATCCTTATGTAGAACAATGCTCATTTTTTTCTTGAATACTGTAATTTTTTTACAGTGGTACCCTACGGGAGCCCAAATCAGCTATCGCAGAAATAGAAAAAAAGAGTGGATCAGCAATAACCATATTTCTACTTCTCCCCGAAAAGTCATTTTATGAGTTCTCATGGAGAACTCATAAAATGGCATTTCCCGGGAAAAGGTCAAAAACGGTTATTTTTGAAACATAAATGGTTTATTAATTTCTAGCGTGTACTTATTTTACAAAAAACGAGTACTGTTTCGCGGAAGATCTATAGTTGATCAATTTTCAATACGAGTGGACTGTATCGATTAAAAAGGGACTAAAGCGACCGAAATGAAAACGCGTGCTTCCGCTAGAGCTCCTCTTTCACAAGTGTCGTTTATTTTCTCAGAACAGTGTTGGCAGAATGATAGAAACTACATAGTTAACAAAATTTAGACATAACTGGGTTGTACATCCTCCCGAATGCTGCTTCCAACCTTAATCCTCTCCTTCTTCGTCCAAAGGCAGCAAACATATATTTTTAACCCTTCATTTCATGAATTTTTATTTTCCGTTAAAAATAATTTCAAACAGTTGCAAATGATGTGTACATCAAGAAAAAAATTTAAAATAAAGTACGATTTTTTGCTTTTTCTATGCACTAATTGTTGCCAGTTTGTTACTTTATGAAACGAAGGGTTAATCGCTCGTGTGGTTGTAGAATCTTTGGTTTTGAGACTGACTACCCGGACATGACCATCCTTGCCAGGAATCAGTTAGTCGATCTGCGCCAAATTCCACTGGAGCGGCGGTAAGTTGTCATCGACAAAATCAGAATTGTAAAAGATTCCCGGCTCAGAGATGGTAAATACCAATAGAGCCTTCAAATGTAGTGGTCAAATAAAAAAAAAAGTTGTCGTCGACAATAAGGACCAGCGAACCCTTTCTGAAGTTGGTGACCTTGAAGTTACGTTGTCGACGTTGGAGTTCTTGGAGGTAATCTGCTGACCAGGTTTTCCAGAATTTCTGCTTCATATCTTGAACAATTTGCCAACGGGAAAGCTGATTCATCCTCAAGTCGTGGTACGATGGTTCCAATATGGCTTGAAATTCTCTTCCAATTAGGAAGTGGGCTGATGTTAAGGCTGATACGTCGGTCGGGTCGTCGGAGGAAGGAGTGGCCCGTGTTGCCATACAGACAAATACGCAGACATATCCTTTGGTCAAGACAAGCTTTCTTATGGAGGCTAAACTTTTGATATAGAAAGGACCAGCAAAATCGATGCCGACGGTACGGTTGGCCAATCGGGTAGTCTGCTGCTGCTGCTGCTGCGAATGATCTCCTTCAGACGGCGCCTTCTTCCGGAGTCGTCGAGCATGGCAGATGGTGGTGGTGGTGACGATAGACGTGTTTTGCATCGACGATAAATTTGTTGACTACCTTGGGTAGCGGAAATGAGGGCTTACCCCTGTGGATTCATGCTTCGCACTTTTAATGGCGGTGGTGATGGCTGCCAGGTTGTTGTCCTATTCGCGGTGATCTCCCTCCAACAAAGAGCGAATACACGTGATGAGAACTCTGTTCACACGCTCGGCGTTATTGACCTGTGGAGCGTAGAATGCTGTCTTCATGTGGATGATGTTGTGACGGCTAAGCAGCGCTCGAAAGACTTGTGACTCGAACTGCTTCCCGTTATCTGACAGTACTATCCTCGGCCTGGAATACCTTTTCCTCGAAAAAATCGACCATCTTGGTTGAATCGGCTGCTCGCATCGGGTGGGCAACGACGTATTTGGTAATCCAGTCGACGATGACCAGAAGAACTGTGTTGTCCTTCTTGGATCTGGCGAGTGGTCCGACGAAATCGATGGATATTAACTCCCACGGCACCTTTGCTGGCTTGAGCTTCCCCATCTTCGGCATCAATTGCTTGTTAGGAGCTTTGCTAGCTTTGCACGTTGCGCAAGCCTTCACGTAACGAGCGACGGTGTCCTGCATTTTCGGCCAATAATAGTGTTGTTGAAGTTTGTGCCATGTTTTGTAGAAACCTAAGTGCGCGGCTGAAGGCGAATCGTGAAAACGACGGATCAATTCTGCTCGCTCTTCCTCTGGAACGATCTTCTTCCATCGATGACTGATGACTCCCGTCTCGTCTTTGACCTGACAATTCTTGTAGAGTTCTTCGTTTGCTATTCGGAAGTCCGGATATTTTCCGCCTTGATTCTGCACCTGCTTGCGAAGGTTTTTGTACCACGGATCGTGTACCTGCGTGATTGAGAAGACCCATGAACAAACTATCCTGGATAGTGCGTCTGGAACGATATTACAACTGCCTTTCCTGCATCGTATCTCGAAATCGAACGCGTTGAGCCTCAACAACCACCTGCTCATCAGGGCCGTTGGATTCTTCAGAGATTTCAGGTAGCTGAGGGCGGAATGATCACAGTAAACCACGAAATGTACTCCTTCGACGTAAATATCCACGGAACTTTTCAATCGCTCGTATTACAGCCAGGCGTTCCTTCTCAGTTACGGTGTACTTCCTTTCCGATGAAGAAAGTTTTTGTGAAAAGTAGCAGATTGGGTGTTCGCCTCCGTTGATTATCTGCGTCAACACGGCTCCAATTGCCATATCGCTGGCATCGCAAGAGATAGAAAATGGCTTCGTATAGTCCGGCATGGCTAAGACTGAAGCTGTTACTAGGGCCGACTTGAGTTTGAGAAAAGTTTCCTCGGCTGCTGCTGTCCAACGAAACTTCGTTTTGGTTTTCGAAAGCTCGGTGATGGGAGCGGCAATACGGGAGAAATCGGAGATGAAACGACGGTACCACCCACACTTTCCCAGAAACCGTTGACCTTCCTTCCTGGTTGTTGGTGCGGGGAATTTGACAACACACTCTACTTTCTCGTCGTCCACCTTCCACCTCCTTCCTTCTTCGCTGAGAATATATCCAAGATATTTGATCTGCTGCCTACAAAACTTGGACTTCTCGGCCGAAATAGTGAGCTTAGCTCGATGTAGTCTGACCGCGACCTCCTTGAGAACTGAAACGATTTAGAACATATGATGATGTCGTCCAAATAATGGAAAACGTACGGTCCCATGTCCGCAAACAAGTGAGTCATGATCCTCGCCAGACCTTGGCTGGCCGTGCAGAGCCCAAAAAGGACCACCTTGAATTGAAAGTGCCCTCGGAAGGTACAGTGAATGCCGTTAGTGGCCTCGATTGCTTGTGAAGCGGCATTTGCCAAAAAGCATCTTTGAGATCTATAGACGATATGAAAGAACAGCCTCCTTAATTGTTGATGATCGAAGAAATTTGTGGGATTGGGTAGCCCTCGTTGACCATAATGGAATTAAGATGCCTTGCATCCAAGCAGACGCGGTAACTCCCGTTTTTCTTCTTAACTGTCACAAGTGGGTTGTTCTATGGCGAAAAAAACTGCCTCCTCGATCACATCCAAAGAGATCATCCTGTCTACTTCGCGGTTAACCTTCTCCAGGACATATTGAGACATTGGGTAATATCGCTGCTTCCGTGGCGTGGCGTTGCCCACATCTATACGGTGTTCATAAAGCTCCGTTCTTCCCAATTTCCCCTCCTCGGCTTTCGCGAATAGCTTGATTGTCTTATTCAGTATCTGGCGTTGTTCTACCGATAGTTCCTTCATTGGCTCTGCTTCCAATCCTTGCTCATCAGTAATCATTGAACAGCATACCGCTTTGACTCCGAACGTTTGCCAGAAGTTCATGCCCATGATGGCGCAGTCTGGCAGACTCGGCACAAGAAGGACTGGTAATATTTCTTTTCGATTGTTATCAGAGGTGCAAAGAGATCCCGTCATGTAACATGCAGTGCCGATTCTAACAGCCGGACGTCAGCTCCGAAAAAATCA
This sequence comes from Uranotaenia lowii, assembly GCF_029784155.1. Classification (NCBI taxonomy): domain Eukaryota; kingdom Metazoa; phylum Arthropoda; class Insecta; order Diptera; family Culicidae; genus Uranotaenia; species Uranotaenia lowii. Next base: position 107,974,561 of record NC_073691.1, on the reverse strand, counting down.
TCTTGCAAAGTTGCAAACTGATTCTTTACCACTTACGTGCAGAACGTAGAACGTGTCTGCAAGTTAAAGTCAACTGATGACTGCACGTTCCGAAAAGTTCAAAAGATTCTCCGAAGTTAGGATCACTTGCAAACTTGCAAGCCCGAAGATAAAATCCCTTGAACCGAACAGAAAGAATCATTTTCAAAGATAGCTACAGTCTGCAAGTTGCTTGCTTGCAGCGCGGCGATGTACGTTTGCAAACTTGCAAGTTGAAAGATACAGAACGGTGGACTACGTGGACTCGTTCTTGTGCGGTTGGATTCGTTCCACTAACCTAAGACCGACCGAACCGAATCCATGGAGGAAGAAAATGATAGGCCGAAGAACCACCGACCCAGTTGCCGTTCAGCCATCGAAGCGTGTGTGCGTGCGTAGCGTATGTACATGGCTATCCGCATGGGTCGATTCACGATGACATATTCTCCCTTCTGTGGTGACAGTTCGCGTGTCCTGTTTACAAAATTTTACGAACGAGAAATGGGGTGCGGCGAAATTTTTCTTGTAGCTGCATGGTCAAGAAATTTTACTCAAAACTCAGTTTAAGGATAGCAAAAAACCAAGTTCCATTTTGTGAATTAAATTTAGCGCATTTTTTGGTTTCTCATGTTTATCTCTTTGAAAATGAACAGAAAGTTGAAAATTCGTATAAAAATTCGAAAAGGAGGTATGTTTATTAAAATGTTTCAACATGTTTTCAAAACCCTTCTTCAACAAATTTGTTCTGGACCAACCCACTTTGCATTGAATATTCTGGGAAAGTGCGTCTACATGAAACAAAAAATCCCATCAAATGTCCAAATGTGGAAACTTCTAAAGAATTCGAATGTGCCGAATCGATTGTCCGGAAATTTCTTGTGTTATTTTGACCGGAAGCTGTAAAACAAATGCACATACTTATACGACAACACTATTCAGGGACAGAAGAATATAATATAAAAAATTCTCCGGAAAATATTCCGAAAGAAAAGGCTTCACTATTATGAATTTTTACGATATGATATTTTCGAGAAATAAAAATAACGTCAGTTTGTTTAACCACTAATCACACTGACATGAGACTTATAGTACAAAATTCCTCTCAGTTTTTGGCTAGAAGCATCCATTGCGCGGCAGCATGAAAATTTTACTGGTATCGACATTTTCGTTAAGTTTCGAGCAGCACCAAAAATCGAAATCGTGTGTCCAGTCAGTGGTCAGTGGTTTAACTTTTAAGCTAAAGTCCATTTATTCCAGCTGGATTTCAGCTGGATTAACAAACAAAATGATTGATTTTTCATTATTTGATACTTATTTTTCATTATTTGATTGGCTGGTAAACGGTGGATAATGTGCAACACGAGACCCCATAGTGGTCATATCACCTCTTATTCACAACTCCTATCTCTACCTCCCCGTGGTACCGGCTGGGATGCAAGTAACCTAAGCGGAGATCGGGTACCCAACCCCGGTGGATGCTTTGGTCGCATGCAGACTGAGAAGGTGGCCGCACGCGTCTGTTCCCCAGGTCAGGGGCCTACCTTCCTACCTAAGGGTCCAGCGCCAATTGACCGGCGCATAGGGCTGAGATAAAAGATCTCCACTGCTGGCGATCCGGAGCCAGCGTCTTCACTTGCTGCCAGCCAAGGTTCTCGTCAACTGTGCGGATTTCAGCGGATAGACTTCGCCGCCACGAGCTTTTGGGCCTGCCTCTTCTTCGATGCCCATCTGGATTCCAGTCAAGCGCCTCTCTGCAAATCTCGTTTTCATCTCTTCGCAGCGTGTGCCCAATCCATCTCCACTTACGTTCCCGAATCTCGATTTCTAGCGCCTTTTGATGACACCGGCGATGAAGTTCTACGTTTGAGATCCAGTTGCCAGGCCACCAAGCGCGGATGATGTTCCGCAGGCAGCGATTCACAAAAACTTGCAGTTTTCGCGTCGTCACCGCATATGTGCACCAAGTTTCACACCCGTACAGCAATACGGATTTGACGTTTGAGTTGAAGATTCGGATCTTAGTTCGTAGAGAGATCTGGCGTGACCGCCAGATGTTTCGGAGACTCGCAAACGCAAATCGGGCTTTTCTGATCCGGGTTTCGATGCCCTTCTTGGTACCACCATCAGGCGTAATCTGGCTACCAAGATACTAGAAGCACTCCACTGTCTCAACCTGTTGTTCAGCTACCACGAAATTGGAACGATTTTCTGTATTGATTTCCATCGACTTGGTCTTTCCGACGTCGATTTTGAGACCTGCTGCCTTGGAGCTTTCGGTGAGGTCGTCAAGTTTGCTCTGCATGTCTTGATGTGTTTGGGCGAGCAAAACAATATCGTCTGCCAGGTCAAGGTCGTTCAGTTGCTCCATGGTTGAAGGATTCCACGGCAATCCTCGGTTTGGTCTACAGTCAATCGATCCAGTCAAGATCTCATCCATTACGATGAGAAAAAGCAGCGGTGACAAAATACATCCTTGTCTCACTCCAGCAGTTACCGGGATTGGTTCGAACAAGACACCGTCGTGCAAGACTTTGCACGAAAATGCCTCGTACTGTGCTTCGATGAGATGGACTAGTTTCTCGGGGACCCCTCGTCGTCTAAGAGCAGCCCAGATGTTTTCGTGGTTTAGTCGGTCAAATGCTTTTTCGAAATCAACGAACACCAGCAGAAGAGAGTCCTGGAATTCGTTGATTTGTTCCAGTATTATTCGTAGCGTTGTGATGGGGTCCACACATGATCGTCCGGATCGGAATCCAGCTTGTTGCCGTCGGAGTGTAGCGTCGATTTTCTCCTGGATCCTGTTCAGGATCACTTTGCAGAGTACTTTAAGGGTTGTACAGATCAAAGTTATGCCACGCCAGTTACCGCACTCTGTTAGGTTTCCTTTCTTTGGGACCTTTACTAGGATACCCTGCATCCAGTCGGCCGGGAATGTTGCAGTATCCCAAATGTCAGCAAAAAGACGGTGCAACATTTGTGCTGACAAGGCAGGGTAGGCTTTGAGCATTTCAGCAGGAATGCAATCGATTCCAGGCGCTTTGTTGGATTTCATGTCCTTGATTGCCGCTTCTATTTCAGCCAGCGAGGGCGCTTCCGAGTTCCAGGTCAGGGGCGGCGTGCAACAACAACCGAGCGTCTGTTCTCCAGGTCAGGGGTGGCTCAAACAGCGTCTGTCTCGCAGCGAGCGGCTGAATTTATGAAATGCGGCTCCCGCCAGCAAAGTCCAAGATGGCAGCCCCATCGCGGGATAGGGACTTTAGGCTAACAACCTACTGCTCCTGATATCTTGTATTGTTACAGAAACTGAGAGAAGAAATGACCGAATTGGAACTTTGGCAACGACTTTTAGCATGAAAACACGGACTAGAATTGGAACTTGGAATGTTTTGACCCTTGCCCAGCCAGGAAAGCTGGCTCAACTTGCTAGAGAAGCTAGCCGCCTCAAGCTAGAGATATTGGGACTGAGCGAAGTCCGTTGGCCTAACACTGGAGAACACAAGACACAGTCCGGGCAAGTACTGCTTTACTCTGGCATACGAGGAGAACATGCTACTCGGGAACGAGGAGTTGGTTTCCTGTTAAGCCCGCAGGCCCATGCGGCCCTCATAAGATGGGAACCGATAAACGAAAGAATAATCGTAGCCAGATTCAGAACACGGGTTAGAAACCTTACAATGGTCCAGTGTTATGCGCCAACTGACGTTGCCGATTTGCAGGAGAAAGAGCAGTTTTACAGTCAACTGAACAGCGTGGTTGAGAGAATTCCGAAGGGTGACATTCAAATTCACTTAGACGACTTCAACGCAAAGATTGGCTCCGATAATCAGGACTTTGAGCGCATCATGGGGCGCCATGGTCTAGGACAGATGAGCGAAAACGGAGAGCTGTTTGTAGAATTTTGTGGCAACAACAACATGGTGATCGGTGGATCGCTCTTCCCCCATCGACCAGCACATAAGGTCACTTGGGTATCCCGAGATGGCCGAACAGAAAATCAAATTGACCACATCTGCATCAGTCGAAAATGGAGAAGGAGCCTTCTTGATGTCCGCAACAAACGAAGCGCAGACATTGCATCTGACCATCACCGCGAGATACGACTGAGAGTTGCGCGTGTCCAACGGCGCGAGGAGAAAGTCGGGTGTCGATACGACGTCCGCCGGTTAGAGAGGTGAAAAGGGCATACGTTGAACAGCTAGAATCCCGAGCCTCGGAGCTGCCGACAGACGGAACAGCCGAAGAACAGTGGTGTGGAATCAAGAATGCCTTTATCACGACGAGCCATGGTACTCTCGGTAAAGTTTGTGGAAGACGAAGTGAATGGATGTCGGATAAAACCTGGAGCATGATCGATCATCGGAGAAAGGCGAAAGTCGGAATTGAGCAGGCATGTACCGGGTCAGCCAAAGCAGCCGCCCGCTTACGATATGCGGAGCTGGAAAATGCAGTTAAACGAGCTTGTAGACGAGACAAGAGAGCCTGAACAAACTCCCTAGCCGAAGAGGGAGAAAGAGCCGCCGCCATTGGAGATATCCGATTATTATATGATATTTCTCGCCGCCTTAGTGGTGCAAGGACTAATGCAAGAATGCCGCTGAAAACCCGAGCAGGTCAGCTGCTGACAGATCGAACAGATCAGCTCAAGCGTTGGACTGAGCATTTTGATCAACTTTTCCGAGTTACAAATAGCAATGGCCAACAGAACCCGCAGCTCGAGGCGCCCAAAGTAAGTCGCATTAATGGCGTCAACTCGGAAGCGCCCTCGCTGGCTGAAATAGAAGCGGCAATCAAGGACATGAAATCCAACAAAGCGCCTGGAATCGATTGCATTCCTGCTGAAATGCTCAAAGCCGACCCTGCCTTGTCAGCACAAATGTTGCACCGTCTTTTCGCTGACATTTGGGATACTGCAACATTCCCGGCCGACTGGATGCAGGGTATCCTAGTAAAGGTCCCAAAGAAAGGAGACCTAACAGAGTGCGGTAACTGGCGTGGCATAACTTTGATCTGTACAACCCTTAAAGTACTCTGCAAAGTGATCCTGAACAGGATCCAGGAGAAAATCGACGCTACACTCCGACGGCAACAAGCTGGATTCCGATCCGGACGATCATGTGTGGACCACATCACAACGCTACGAATAATACTGGAACAAATCAACGAATTCCAGGACTCTCTTCTGCTGGTTGTTACATTTAATCTTATCTGTTATATTTATGATACGATATGAGCGCATCAGCAAACATTTTTATTTTAAACCCATTCCCTCATAAATGATTTACAGCATGCGTACACGAAATAAGCAAATAATTTATATTTGCAATCATCAAAACGTTAAAACACTGGAAAAAATAATAACGGAACAATTTGCCCGCCATGGAACAACCTGGTCTGGAAAAAAGTCAATGACAAATTGGCACCGAAAAGTTGGCATCACTGTTTGAATTGTCAACACGACAAAAAGTATTTCCGGAAAACCGCGCAAAAGTGCAAAAGTTCGCGAGTGAACGCTTCGTGCGCCATTGCGTTGAACGTCGCTACCCGAAAAAAGTTATTTCCTGCGAATCAATCAGCTACGTTCCGCCAACCGGTCGGCAGGAACCGATTCGGGGCACACGCAACGAGGCAGTCGTTGTTCCGTCAATTGGTCGCCAAGAGCCGGCTGTTTTCAAGCCGGGAGTGGACAAGTCCACAATAAAACAACAATCCAGAGCACGAAGAGATAAGTTCCACCAAAGGGGTCGGCCAAATCTTGTCCTTGCCAAACCGTGAAACGACGGGAACGGACATAGAACACAAGAAACCGACAGGTAAGCGCTGCATCCTAACAGCCTGGACGAAAGACATTTATGTCACAGTGCTTTTTGCCTCTTCTAGAGTCGATCCGCTGGTTGGCAGGAACCGACCTCCACAGAGGCGAAAAAGGGCCAAGAAAGAAAAAGACATCCTCCAAAAGGGGTCAGCTTCAACTGTAAGTACTAGCAAAATCAATGCCAAACTAGCTCGCGCCTGACAAGAGATTTTGTCTCCCCAGGACCCCTTTTTTTCTTTTTCGTTTGATTCGTTGCTTCATCCTAAACATCACCCTTCACGCCACCTCGTGGAAACTCATTGGTGCGGCGATTTGGCAACGATTTGTAACCCATTTGGGGAAAGCCATTGCCGTCATTTTCTCGTCGTATCATCGCAACATTTCGACAAGCATTTGTGGAACATTGGTGGAATCTTGGCACCCGTCAGGAACGCCATCTGGTGGAATATCGGATCACTAATCGATCCTGATCGTTTTCGTAACATTATCCGGGAACAACCGAAGGAGAAAGAGGCCATTTCATCTGGGATTGGAAATCAAGTTTCCACTCACACGTTTTTTCCCCAGCGAACATTTGTCATCATCCGGAAGGAGGAGCCTCTTGCATAGCGGCTCACATTCGCCTTCTCCATCAACCGGAGGGCACACCTATCGGTCTCTAGCCCATTGTGCAGCAGTTCCGGGAATTCGCCTGGTCTCAGCATTCCTTTTGGCGCTGATGACAAGTCACCAGCAAGGTGCTTTTTCAGTCACGACCTGCAAGATTGTGAGCATTGTTCGACAGAATTGTTCGACGCGAAGCGATCAGCGAAGCGCAAGCAGGCGCGAAAAATTAAGGAAATTCGGTCCGGAATTGTGGTCCGGCATACTAGCGGCGCAACAGCTTTGCGCAAACTCTGGCGAGGAGCCAGGAAACGAGCGGTGTGGTGCGAGGAGGTCCATCCGAACCGTATCAACCAAACAACAAGTCCCGCACATAGAGCGACAGCAACAAAGGAGGCCATTTCGCAAGATCGGTTTGCGCAAACGAAGTGGGAAATCAGCAAGCCAGTCAGCGAACACATCGAGCGCTGGGTGCGGCACGGGTGAGGTCATCCGAAGCGTGTCGCACAGACCGGGACAGGCAATTCACATCGTAGAAGAGGCGGCGCAAGTCTGTGCTGGCAACACGAAGCATGACTCATCATCCGAAGAAGTCTCCGTGGGTGGCGAAAGACCAGCATACGTAAGTCGCTAAAAATCTAAAATTTTATGGGGGGAAAATAAAATGGGTTCTACCTAAAATGCAACAATGTTGAAGTTGCCCACAAAATGTTTGCTATTTTGTTATTTTTATTTTGTGGCATCGACCACGAACATCCTGTCACATGGTGTTCGTTGATTTTGAAAAAAAACATTTGACCGACTGAACCACGAAAACATCTGGGCTGCTCTTAGACGACGAGGGGTCCCAGAGAAACTAGTCCATCTCATCGAAGCACAGTACGAGGCATTTTCGTGCAAGGTCTTGCACGACGGTGTCTTGTCCGAACCAATCCCGGTAACTGCTGGAGTGAGACAAGGATGTATTTTGTCACCGCTGCTTTTTCTCATCGTAATGGATGAGATCTTAACTGGATCGATTGACTGTAGACCAAACCGAGGATTGCTGTGGAATCCTTCAACCATGGAGCAACTGAACGACCTTGACCTGGCAGACGATACTGTTTTGCTCGCCCAAACACAACAAGACATGCAGAGCAAACTCGACGACCTCACCGAAAGCTCCAAGGCAGCAGGTCTCAAAATCAATGTCGGAAAGACCAAGTCGATGGAAATCAATGCAGAAAATCGTTCCAATTTCGTGGTAGCTGGACAACAGGTTGAGACAGTGGAGTGCTTCCAGTATCTTGGTAGCCAGATTACGCCTGATGTTGGTACCAAGAAGGACATCGAAACCCGGATCAGAAAAGCCCGATTTGCGTTTGCGAGTCTCCGAAACATCTGGCGGTCACGCCAGATCTCTCTACGAACTAAGATCCGAATCTTCAACTCAAACGTCAAATCCGTATTGCTGTACGGGTGTGAAACTTGGTGCACATATGCGGTGACGACGCGAAAACTGCAAGTTTTTGTGAATCACTGCCTGCGGAACATCATCCGCGCTTGGTGGCCTGGCAACTTGATCTCAAACGTTGAACTTCATCGCCGGTGTCATCAAAAGGCGCTAGAAATCGAGATTCGGGAACGTAAGTGGAGATGGATTGGGCACACGCTGCGAAGAGTTGTAAACGAGATTTGCAGAGAGGCGCTTGACTGGAATCCAGATGGGCATCGAAGAAGAGGCAGGCCCAAAAGCTCGTGGCGGCGAAGTCTAGCCGCTGAAATCCACACAGTTGACGAGAACCTTGGCTGGCAGCAAGTGAAGACGCTGGCTTCGGATCGCCAGCAGTGGAGATCTTTTATCTCAGCCCTATGCGCCGGTCAATCGGCGCTGGACCCTTAGGTAGGTTAGGTAGGATACTTAAATCATCTAATTTTCTTTTTAGTTTTTTTATCCCAAAATTGAGCTGAGAACTTTTGCTAAAAACGTGTAAATGATAATAAAATGACGACCCAAATGTTTGCTTTTCTTCCTCAGCGTGTAGAATTGGAAAATATGGAATCAAAACAGGAATCACGAAATGTCAAAAACAGTGAGGCCAGGCAGTGCGTGAATCGACCTATAACGCTCGGCGCGCCGTACTACAAAAGTAAGAGCATGTTGGAGTTGTTGTTGGTGCCTTCGTGCTCGTTTCGTTTCCTTCTAAGACGTATTCGAAAGGAAGTGGTGCCCAAATTTTATTTGAGTTTTCAATAATCATTCTAGGGTGTTTAAGATAAATCATCAAAGCAAATACTAACTGTAGGAACTATAGCTTGCAGTGATTAAAAAAATTATTTAAAAAAAAAAGTAAAAAAAGTTTGAAAAACAAAAAGTAAATGAATCTGGTTGCACTGGTAGATAAGGGACTCATTTACGCAGAGATGCCAATGTGCCTGATTTTTCAGGCATTGCCTGATTTTTCGAGGCTCTGCCTGACAACCTGATAAGCTATTGAATTTCCCTGATTTTTGAAAATATGCCTGATTTTGCCTGATTTTTGCGAATGTCATGAAAAATGGGTAGTATGGAACAGGAGTAGGTACTATAGCTGAAGTGAAAAAGTGGCTGAATCAAAGCAATCGAAAGGTTCTCGTTAATTCTTATTTAAAAAAAGCATTTCAATGGAATCTTTCGATTTTTTTTTTTTTGTAAATTCTTTATTTGAAACGGCTCATACCTTTAGGCTTTAAGGAGCCAAACTCGTTTTGTTTGATTACAATTGTGTGCTTATATCTAGTTCACTTTTAAAGAAAAAAGAAGATAGATAGGGAAATATGAAGATAAAAAGAAATTATAGACGAAGATCAATAGCTTTTAGGAAAAGGTATACTTCGAACATGTAATCCAAGACTATCACACCCAGCATATCTCTCACTGGAACATAGGGTGGTTTTCCTCGGGCCCGAAGGGAGTCTATCAAATTCGTTCTAGCGACAAGATGGACCTCGCACGACCAAACAATATGCTCGATGTCGTGGTAACCTTGGCCGCAACTACACAAATTGCTGCTAGCAATATTCAAACGATAGAGTACCGCGTCTAAGGAATAATGATTGGACATGAGACGGGAAAATATACGAATAAAATCTCGACTCAGGTCCAATCTATTAAACCATGGTTTAAGGCTTACTATTGGGATAATCGAGTGCAGCCACCGATGAATCTTTCGATTGCTTGATGCAGTAGAATTATTCAAAAGCAACTAGGCTCACAACACATATTAGAGTAAAAATGTGTAGCGATGACCAAAAAAAAAAAAGTTCATCACTTTGACCGAAATTTCCGTTACTTTAACGTTGCCTGATTTTGCCTGAATTTTATTTCGCCAGTTCCCTGATTTTTGAAAAAAAAATGTTGGCAAAAAAACGGAAAAAACGGACAATAAAGCAGTTAGTAAAGGTTGTTGACGAGAAAAATCGTGTTTTTATTCTGTGCCGAAAAGTTTGTGGGTGTTCCATAAAGTGTTTCGATACGTGTTCCGAAAAATGGAATGGGAAATTCACGACAATGGCGCAAGCATCGGTGGCGGACCTGATGCTCCCAAGTAAGTACATGTTCAGTGAAAAGTGGAAATAAATTTGTCTGAAATAGTTAGTGTCCTTGTTATTTTTTGAGTTGCATTGGTATGAACAAGATGGCCATTTTGCTGCCCTTATGCCTTGAAGTTACGAAAATTGTACTGATACATTCAAGATGGCGATTTCCCTGCATGTTTATTTTCCTTAGGAATAAAATAAGCAACGACATGTATGTAATTTTATCTATCTGTGACAGTTGTGGGATTTTAATACAAGAGTAAATCAATTTTATACGATTTCGTGGTGTGTTTTTTTGCAAGACGAATATTGAAAATTTTGAACGGCAGACAAGATGGCGGATACTCAGCACTAAAATATTCGTTATTTTTGGATCAAATCAAATGCCTCTCTATTTTAATAGTATGCAATATGATAGTAAAAATCCAAAAAAAAAGAAGACGAAATTATTTTCTGGAATTTTAAGTATGATGCATTAGAAAATTAAAACAGCTTTGTTATTTATTGAGTTGATTTCTTGTTGCGAGAACAGTGAAACGGATCAAGAAATCACATGAAAATTTGAAATATTTTTTGAGAGTTCTTGTTGCGAGAACAATGATCAGGAACAATGGATCACGGATGACGAATTTTTTTCTTGTTGCGAGAACAGTGAGACGGATCAAGAAATAAACGAAATTTTGTCAAACGCGATGACGGATTCTAAAAGCGTTTCTCGACTGTATTAAAATTCATAAAACGCTGAAGCGGATATGATAGGCAGTGCTTTAGCTTTTGGGATAGCCTCGAGTGGCACGGAAAAATATTATTAAATATTTATGAAAATAAATCTTTAAAAAAAACAAAAATGTACCTGGAAATTAAATGAAATATGTGTGATCAACAATAAATAAAAAAGATATTGGGTTTCAAATTATATCATAATGGTTTGCTTGTAGCCTCGAGTGGCATCAAACTGAATATTTTTTTAAAACAATTTCACAGCTTTCTGGTGTTTGGTTGTAAGCCTTGAGTGGCACCAAATAAAACTTTAAATTAATTTTTAACATAAAAATGAAACAAACTTTTAAGTGAATGTTAAAAGCAATAGCATCCGTGAGCTTTGCTATAGCCTCGAGAGGCACGGAAGAACATTAAAGTAAAAAAAAATGTTGAATCAAAGATATATGCAAAAATGCAGAAATAGATTTTCCAATCAGCAACAATTGCTAAAAAAAATAGAATGTTTCAGAATGACAGCATTTTATTGCTGAGAGCCTCGAGTGGCACCCGATAAAATTGAACTAAAGTGAATAAAACGCTGGAGCGAGAAATACTGAAATTAAAAGCATTCTTCAGCTTGTAAGCCTCGAGTGGCACATAATTACCTAATAAAAAAAAATTAAAGAATTTTTAAAGCAATATTTGGCATTCTTTAGCTTTGCTAGCCTCGAGTGGCATGAAAAATTAACACAAATGAAAAAGCCTGGAGTAGCAAAATAATAGAATAAATTTAATACTTACGACAGCACTTTGCTGAAAGCCTCGAGTGGCACCAAATAAAATAATTTTTTTAAGTAGTTTCACAGCATCATTTTGTTATGTTGTAAGCCTCGAGTGGCACCAAATAAAATTTAAAAAAGCCTCAAGTGGCATGAAACAATTTTTAAATGAACCAAAAGATTGAAAACAAATCTATCACGAAAATTTTTAAAAAGACATAACGGCAGCATTCTTTTGCTACGTCTCGAGTGACACCGGATAAAATTTTTTTTTTTTTGAAAATGAAAAAAAACATTTAAAAATTTAAAAATTCACTGAAACAAAAAAAAGGCCTGGAGTGGCAAAAATAATTTAATTAAAATATACATTTATTGAGAGCATATTTCACTAAAAGCCTCGAGTGGCACCTAATGAAATAATGTTTTCATAAAAAAAAAAGAAAATCTTACGTTAAGGCTGATTTCAAAACAACAGCATCTTTGTGTTTTGCTGTAAGCCTCGAGTGGCACAAGTAAAATTTAAAATAATGGCATTCTTTAGCATTGCTAGCCTCGAGTGGCATGAAAAAATTAACACAAATGAGAAAGGCCTCGAGTGGCAAAATAATATAATAAATTGAATACTTACAACAGCACTTTGCTGAAAGCCTCAAGTGGCACCAAATTAAATTTTTTCTAAGTAGTTTCACAGCATCATTTTGTTATGTTGTAAGCCTCGAGTGGCACCTAATAAAATTTAAAAAAAGCCTCGAGTGGCATGAAACAACTTTTAAAGGAACCAAAAGATTAAAAAACTTTCTATCTAAAAATTTATAAAAAGACAATGCAATGAGCAACAACATCAATGAGCGAAATTATAACAGAATATTCTTTACGGCAGCATTCTTTTGCTGAAGGCCTCGAGTGGCACCAGATAACATATTTTTTTTCTTGAAAATGTAAAAAAACATTTGAAAATTTAAAAAGTCACTGAAATAAAAAAAGGCCTCGAGTGGCTAAATAATTTTATTAATATATACATTGGTAGCATATTTCGCTAAAAGCCTCGAGTGGCACCTAATGAAATAATGTTTTCTTAAAAAAAAAGGGAAAATCTTACGTTAAGGCTGATTTCAAAACAATAGCATCCTTGTGTTTTGCTGTAAGCCTCGAGTGGCACCATGTAAAATTAAAATAATTCTTCAACAAAAAATATAGATTTCAAATACTTCTATAAGCTTTGATACAAGCCTCGAGTGGCATGAACAACTTTGAAAAATATCAAAATTATTGAAAATTAGTATGGCGAAATTATATTACGAAATTAAAATTGGCAAAAAAAAACGTTTGCTAAGAGCCTCGAGTGGCATATAAATATTCTATTGCTGATTGATTGCTTATCATGAATAAAAGCCTCGAGTGGCAAAATATCAGACAATTAGCAACTGTTGGTTTGTTGCAAGCCTTGAGTGGCTTTATATATGTTTCTCGAAAAATACAGTACCTAATATTTTTTTTTTTTGAAAATTTACAAACGGAATGTATTTTATTGTTTCTTTCCAAACAGGGGACTTAAGAAAAAGTCTAAATCCAAAGTTCATGTATTAAAAAAGGCATTGGAAGAAGAAAAGGCACACAATGATGCGTTGCTCTTGAAACTTAAAAAAGCTCGTCGTCAGAACAAAATGATTCTTGAATCGTATGGAATATCTTCCGGACAGAAACATTCAACAATGCGGGAGGAATTTCAGGGGCACTAATTGAATGAAGCTTCATTCTCCTTATCACCCTCTATAAATAATCTGTCCTTTGCTTCTTTAAGTGTTCCGGAATGTAAACCGGTCACTGATGATGGAGAAATCGATAAAAAGACCTTTCAACAATGGAAAGATCATTTGGAATCTTCAATGCTTTTGACTGGTATATGTGACGAATTCACAAAAATTAACGTTTTCCGTATAAGGGCTGGTCAAAAGCTGTTGGACGTGTTGGAGAACACGAAAACGCAGCTTAACTCTCCTGATATCACAACTAATCCATATTCTAATGCGATGCATCGTTTATGTAGCTATTTCGGTTCTCGGGAATATGCTTTCATGCAACGTGAAAAGCTACGTACTATGACACAACATAAAGATGAACCGGATATTAAATATGTGAAACGCGTCGTAGAGGCAGCCAAAGTTTGCGATTTCGACGAAAATCGTGTATGGATAGTGTTTCCGACGTTATCCAATTTCATGCAAAAAAATCCTAAAGTTAGAGAGGTCACTAGACAAATTTTAAGGAAGGGAGGAAGCTACATTGATCTGTTGGATAAAGTTCGCTCAATTGAGGTAGAGAAGATGTACGAAAATATCTACTCGAAGCATAATCAGCAGGCACAACAGGTAGAAGTAGCAGCAGTCACGCAACAGGCACTACAATCAGTATTCGGAAGTAACAGAGGTGGTTATCGGGGTAGTTATCGAGGTGGAAATCGTTATGGCAGAGGAGGAATGCGATCAGTTACAAGAATTCCCTTTAATTATCGAAGTAATGCGGACAGCGGTTACACACGTTCTTTGAAATATGAACGAGGCTCCAATAACAGGCTGAATTGGTCGTCACGAGAATCGTCCCAAGGTTTTACTGCAAATCAAGCTTGCTGGAGGTGCACTAGTCAGTTTCATGAAGCTCACGAGTGCTCTGCACAATCCAAGTTCTGTAGAAACTGCAACGAGCTAGATCTTGAGCGTGCTTGTTCAAGATATTCTAAAATGAATTCCAACAAGACTGGTGAGCCATCTACTAAAATCCCTAAAATTGCGGCTATATCGATGTTTGAAAATGAGAAAATAACTGAAGATGATGTAAGTGCAGAATGAATTTTCCAATCTTAAACTTTCATTTGTCATAATTTTTTTCTTTTCATAAATTTTAATATTTGATCAATATTTCGTTGAGTTTGGAATTTGTTGAAATAAAAAGAAGTTTTCTTCCAATAGTTTTTTTAAATTATACGTTTCAGAACGTTGCATCTTTGGTTGCTCCTATTGGTAGCTGTTCGCCCGAAAAGAACGAAGAATTAATAACTGGTTATATTGCTGGGGTACCTATAACTTTCTTGATTGATTCCGGGGCTGAAGTTAATACAATCAGCGATTCAAACTTGAAGTTTCTTATGAACCATAGCGATTCCAGAGAAGCATTATTTTCTATGGCAATGGGTTCAGACGTACCTCTTAAAGCATACGCTTCACCCAATGAAATACCTGTAATTGCATCATTTATAGCAGAATTAACTATATCTCATGATCGTCCAAAATTCAGGGAAAAGTTTTATGCGGTTTCTAATGGCAGGGCTCTGTTAGGACGAAGTACAGCCCTGAGGTATAGCGTTCTGCAATTGGGTTTGCAAGTCCCAATATTAGGAGCTGGAGGAAATGTTGAAGCCTCTAAAGAATTTCCGGGAGAAATATGTGCAGTGTCTTCAGAAATATTTCCTAAGTTTAACGTTCCACCAGTTCAACTTTCATATGATAGAAGTCTGCCCCCAACAAGAAATGTTTTTACAAGTATTCCACCAGCGTTCAAACAAGAAACATCTCGTCGACTTGAGGATCTTCTTTCGTCAGGAATTATTGAAGAAGTTACTGAAGATATGGACAAATCATTTTGTTCCTCTCTCCTTGTGGTCCCGAAAGGAAAATCAGATATAAGATTGGTTGTCGACCTAAGGGGACCAAACAAATGCATTCTACGCACACCTTTTAAAATGCCCACTCTAGAATCGATTTTGGTAGATCTGAATGGAGCGTCTTGGTTCTCGACAATTGATCTTACCAGCGCTTTCTTTCACGTAGAATTACATAGCAACTCTAGACATCGCACCAATTTTTTCGCTGGGAGTGGGGGGGGGGGGGGGGGGGTTTCGATTCGTGAGGTTGCCGTTCGGACTTTGTAATGCGCCTGACGTTTTCCAAGAAATTCTTCCAACGATTGTTCTTGCTGATTGTAAGGGTACCCGAAACTATTTGGATGATATCCTCATCTATGGTACATCTAAGGGTGAACATGACGAAAACCTTAAAGAAGCCCTTCAACGTTTAAAAAACAACAACGTCCGTATTAATATGTCCAAATGCGTATTTGGGCAGGAATCGGTAAAATTCCTAGGTTTCGTGTTGTCCAAAGATGGGATGAAAGTAGAAGATGAAAAACTGAAAGCGGTGAAACAATTTCGCAGACCCGAGACACAACAAGAGGTCAAGAGCTTTCTGGGACTTGTAAATTTTACAGAAAGGTTTATTCTACATCGTGCAGACAAAACTGAAAAACTTAGGCGTCTAGCCAAGTCCGATCGTTTTTATTGGACTTCCGCAGAAGAATACGAGTTCAATTTCCTCAAAAATCAGGCACTGCAAGAAATAGTGCGCTTGGGGTACTTCATGGAATCGCATAGAACAGAACTTTTCGTTGACGCCTCACCTTCGGGATTAGGAGCCGTTCTAGTTCAATTCAACGATAAAAATATTCCCCGCATAATCTCCTGTGCATCCAAAGCATTATCGGAGGTTGAAATGAAGTATCCCCAAACCCAAAGAGAGTCACTCGCTGTTGTATGGGGAATAGAACGCTTCGCATATTACTTAACAGGAAAATTCTTCACGGTCAGAACCGACTCAGAAGCGAATGAATTTATATTTGGTCAGTCACACAAAATAAATTAAAGATCCATTTCGCGAGCGGAAACCTGGTCGCTTAGGCTACGGTCTTGCAATTTTGAAATAAAACATGTTCCAGGCCATTTGAATGTTGCCGATGCCCTTCTAGATTGTTTGATAGGACACAGGTTGACGAACCCTTTGACGAGACAAGTGATAAACATCTACTGTATTCAATTAACTCCGGCACTATGGATATTTCCTGGCAAGACATCGAAATGGCATCAGAATCAGATGAAACCTTCAACGAAATAAAAAAAGCTAGGATTTCCGGAAGATGGCCACCAAATCTGGTACATTTCCAAGCTCATTCGAAAGAATTCCGTACTGTTGGCGCTACATTATTGAGAAACGATAAAATTGTACTCCCAAAAAAAACTGCACACAATCGCTTTGAAATCAGCTCACCAGGGCCATATAGGCAGCAGTGCTATATTGGGTCACCAAAAGTAATGCGCGATTACTTTTGGTGACCCAATATGAACAAAGCTAACGAAGTCTATGTGAAAAACTGTAAAACTTGCTTGATACTGTCTCGCAAAAATCCGCCGATACCCTTGTCTAGCCGTGATTTTCCAGAAGGACCGTGGGAAATACTACAAGTGGACTTCTTATCCGTAAAAGGGTTTGGTTACGGAGAATTGTTAATGCTAGTTGATACCTACTCGCGGTTTTTATGTGCTGTAGAAATAAGACAAACTGATGCGAAGTCTACAAATCGTGCACTTACCGAGATTTTTCATCGATGGGGTCTGCCGCTCATCCTTCAGAGCGATAATGGCCCCCGTTCCAAAGCGACGAGTTCATAGAGTTTTGGCAAAGTAAGGGAGTGAAGGTGAGACAATCGATCCCACTATGTCCACAGTCAAATGGCTCCGTAGAAAGACAGAATCAAGGAGTTTTAAAAGCTTTAGCTGCAGCTAAAAATGAAGGACGACCTTGGAAAAATGCTTCATTTGAATATGTCCATGTTCATAATACCAGAAAACCACATGCCAGACTAGGAATCACTCCATTCGAGTTACTAGTTGGTTGGCAATATCGTGGTGTATTCCCATGTATGTGGGATATTAAGGAAAATAAGATCGACCTTCAAGAGATTCGCGATCGCGATGCTGTATCAAAGCTAGTGAGCAAAAGTTACGCAGATTCTCGTAGAGGAGCTACTGAATCAGGGATAAAAGAAGGCGATACAGTAATGATGTTGGTCCCCAAGAAGTGTAAGTCAGACCCAACTTTTTCCAAAGAAACGTATATTGTTTTGAAGCGTATTGGGGCCAAGGTTGTTATCAGAAGCGATAGAGGCGTGCAATACGAAAGAAACGTTCAAGACGTCAAAGTAGTGCCTCCGGCTGTTATTGACTATGACTCTGAAGATGATTCCTCGATCGGTAGTATTACAAAATCTTGACAGAGAATATGATCGATTCACTTAGAATGCGAATATTGTTATATTTATTTCCAGGTTTCGATTATTCAGGAGATAACAATGAGCAACCTATCCAAATAGACGAACAGGAACATGTTACTGATAACGAGGAAGGTGGACAACATTTTTCGACTGAAGATGGTAACACCAATGCTGATCCTATGGTAGAAGTTCAAGGAAATTCATCAAATCGGCCAACTCGTAACATCAGAAAACCTGAGAAATTCAAGAACATGTTTTTGTATCATATTTTTAGTTAGAGTAGAGGAGAGGGAAGATGTAGGAACTATAGCTTGCAGTGATTAAAATAATAATTTACTTACTTACGTACTTCAATTATCAAAATTGCTACCTACACTGATGGACATTAACATTTGAAACTTTTAGTGTTTTGATGAAATGTTCGTCGTTTTTACATAGTCTATACTTCTTATGGAAGAAAAGTTGAGTATAGGATATTTTAAACCCTTAGATAGAAAACATTTCCTAGAATCTATTCACATAAAAAAATGCAAATATCACAAACATTTTAGAATTAATGTAGATGCGATGAGTTAGCATGTGTCGAGTACTTTTGTCCATCAGTGTAAGTTATCGTTTAAAAGTTTGGGATCACCCCGCAGTATGATGTATCGGCCAAAAGTTTGTTATAGGTCTTCAAAAATTTGCAACTTTATTTCATCTTTATCCCTGATTTCAAGCAATGTTTCGCTAATCTGTTAAGCTTATTTGTTGGTTATTTAGTATAAAAAAAATCTGCTTCATTAAAACTTCAAGTAAAGATTGATTATTTCTCGATAATTTTTACAAAGACTAAAAAATGTCTGAAATTTGTATCACCTATAGCTTTGTCATCAACTGTTGGGCTTAGTATGAAACTTTTGCCAAATTCATACGATGAAAAGATATGCAATGTATCATATATTTGCTGATATATGTCCACCAAAAATTGTTTTCAAGCTTTTGGCCGGCAGTGTAGGTACATCAACTACTCTAGGGATGAATGTCTGTCCGACCACACGGGAAAATGCCAAAATTTAAATGAAACCGTAACTGCGTAATCTTTGCCCTTTTATAACTTCGGATCTAGTGCAGTTTGGGTCGACGATCGAGGTTTTTTTCGCTTGAGTGTCTTCCGCACCAATTTGTATTTGCGCTTTATTAGTATTGGTGTACCAACACATAGCCGACCCAAAATGATGTACGGAAAAGATGTCCGTTAAAGAGACGTTTTTTGTGACGCGAGATCCGTTCGCGAATTTCAATTTACCCCCCTATAGAGTTGCCGTAAGACGTAATTCTACGTCAAAATAACGGCGAGCAGAACGAGAAACCAATAAAGTTCATTAACGACTGAAGCTGGAAAAAAAACGGACAATAAAGCAGTTAGTAAAAGGTTGTTGACGAGAAAAGTCGTGTTTTTATTCTGTGCCGAAAAGTTTGTGGGTGTTCAATAAAGTGTTTCGATTCGTGTTCCGAAAAATGGAATGGGAAATTCACGACACTAACTAGTTTGTTTTGATTATAACTTTGTCATCTTACAAGATATTTATGAATACAAAAGTGTTAATAAAAGCTTATCTAAAAAATGATGGAAAGTCATCTTTATTGTTTTATAACACAGCTGCGTTAAATTCCTTTGAAGGTGCGGACCGAAAAATTTAATCCATTTTCCATGGATAGGATCACTTGATAAAATAGAATCACATATTAAAGATTCAGTACTGAGAGTAGGGTTGCCAACATTCACAAATTCAAGGAGCTTGAAAATAAAAATCAAGGAATATCAGGTTAGCATAAAATGATCGAGCTGAGTGCCTTTTTTGGTCACCGTTGTAAAATGTTATGGAGTTGATACACATTACCGTTAATAGTTCTATTAAATTAGCTAAGTGCTCACTGTCACTTCAACCTTTAAACGCGATGTTATTTGATTTCATGCCATTTATTCATATTTCGTATCAAAGATTGACCAACTTTCACACGTTTAACTGACGTAATATAGCGTTTTTCAAATATGTGATTCAGCAGTTGTTTGAAAATCTACTTTTTTGGACTTGTTTTATTTAAACTTTGATATTTGAGATACTTATCAAAGCCTTTTGCAAAAATTCTTCATAGTAGTTCTCGCGAAGTTAAACTTAAAAGTGGCAGATTTCAAAAGTTCGTTACGAAAGATACGCAAACAGTTTTAGAAACTTGAATAAAAAATTCCGATTTGTATGGAAATGTTCATTCATGTTAATCAAGACCCCGAGAAGACGTGAAAATAGTATCGCTCAAATTCTGACAGCTTTTCTGCGCCGCGGACGGAGACGCCGTCGCGCCGAAGAGAGAAAAACAGATGTAAACAAAACGGAAAACAACACCGGGGCTTTCTGAGGAAGAAGTCGGGTTTCAATCTAACTTACGAGTGGAAACTGTCTGATGAGGTCATCGGATGAGGTCACGGGAAAGACGGTGAAAATTGATCGAAATGTGCTGGTGTCTTCCGGATCTGATGATTTTGGCAGGTAAGAATTTCTTTTCCACTGATTCGATTCCATCCATTAATTTAGTTAAATAAATATGTTAGAATAAAACCTTAATACGACTTTCAGGAGTTGTTTGTGCTCGTGATCTACCTTGGCTACACACCGTTCTTCAATCTGGAACATGGCATAGAGTTTTTTCGAAAGTACCTTTTGGGCTGGATGCTTTCATGGACATCATCGTAACATATTTTGAACAGACGCTTCCTCCAGGGCAGTTTGAACTCAGCCTTCGTTCTTATCGAGCCGATTAAAAAGCACGGACGACGGGAGAAGACGGATTCTTGGATCATACCGGTTACATCACCAGTTATTGAAATATTCCAGGTAAGAAATTGAAAAACATTTCTACTTAGTTCAGTTAATTTCTGTACTTTAGCTTATACCAATTATCTTTCTTAAATAGAATCCTAATAATAAAAAAGGTGGTATTTAAATTTCGGTATCGAATTTTGAAAACGGCAAAAGCTCCAAAAACACTGTTTCGAGTAGTGAACCTTCATATAAGAGAAGCGACATCTGATCCCTCTTTAAATAAAATATTTGGCAACATCGCCGAAATCTTGGACAAAAAAATCCCCAGCACTGTTTTCTGGCTCAATGTTCAAGCTCTAAAGTGATTTATTTTTATTTATTTACATAGTATTCCGTCTCACGACATAACTTGACGAACATAATTCCTAAAATTCACTCGGTCCATGGCAACCGTTCTCTCACCCCAAGCTCTAAAGTGAACGCTCCTTCAATCCAACAAAACAACATTGAACTCGATGCCCGAAGGATCGCGATAAACGGTATGAATGACTTGAATTTCGTTAATCATCAGTTAGTTTTCTAACCAGAACCACGATTCACCAAAGCATTGACAAAAATTGCACCTAATCATAAATTCATATCACCAGCTAAAAAATTATCTGTTTGAACTATAACAACAATCACAATACCTTCCTTGGTTGAGTTTTCAATAAGAAAGGTAAAAGCTCTGCGACAAAATGCTCGAATCGATTGGAATCGATTTTGTCAGTTCTTTTGCTCGATTGGAATTTTGTGTTTCAGATGTCACTTCTCTTATATACAGGTTCACTAGTTTCGAGAAATGTTGTTTAAGTGAGATTAAAAATATTTTAAGGATATTTTAAATGGTCACAATAAAGAACTCGTATTTTTGAATGCTTCAATTAAAACAATTGAACAGATTTACTAATTTACGTTCTGATATTTGATATATTTGAAAAACTTAGTTATATTCTGAATTACATAAAGCAACAGCCTGTTTAAGCAGGATTTAAATCCATTTTCCTTTTTCTACGTTTCTAATCCAAACTCAAGTTCTTTATTTTATGTCTGCACACAGAAAAATGTATCACTGAATTAATCGTGATGATTATGATAAGGAATTGTAAAAGAATTCCTAACATTATTTTGAAAATTTTGTTTTTTTTAATAATTATTTTTTTACCATACATGTTTCGAATATGATGTTTAACTGTAATTAACCATTTGCTTTCTTTATTTGTAGGTCCCTCGCGTGGCAGAATTTTCAATCAATTTTCCTTAATTACATTTATTAGAGCTTTGGGTAACTAGGTAAACACTTTTATAACAACCCTGGATAAGGATATCCATAGAAGGTGAGATGCTTATCAATATTTTAATCACCGGTGGTAATTTTGTTTTTTCATATTCATATAGAATTTCAATACAATGGACGAAGACCATTGAAAGATTTTGGATTGCTGTGCGGCGCTCTTAGAATCACTGGTAAAACTGCGTTCTTCAAAGGCAAATGCAGCGAACACATACTGAAGATCACGCTGCTTCGAAAACATATAGATATAACGTAAGTATAAAAAATGTACTGGTTAACAAAAGCTGGTATTGACCGTTTCTTTTCTGCCACGCAGGCACCAGAAAAAGACATCTACAGCGCATCATCGATTTAACCCTACACAGTTAGAAAAATGTAATCTTACATTACACGTAAAGCAACCATCGCTGGAAAAAATATGAAAAAGAGTATAGCATCTTTGTATTTGCGAGGAGATTTACATGCAAATCGCATGCGAATCTCACGCGGTTCTAATATTGAATGCTCTTTCAAGAATATTTACATGAAGTAGCAGGTACAGCACACATGGTTGTCAACAAAGTCTTCGGTCGTTTGCTGATTGTTCCTGCGAATTGCCTTCTCCAAATTGAATGGTTCAAAATAATGATTTAAGGTAAGCTTGCCAGATTGCCCGGTTTTATCCGGGTTTGCCCGGATATTTGATGCAAAATTTCGAGAAAGTCCGGTCCGGCCCGGTTGCCCGGATATCGTGAAAAAAGTCCGGATATTGCCCGGATTTTTTCACAATTTTCACAAAGGAAGCAAAATAAAATCAAAGTTTTTGTGTAAGTTTCAGCAAAATCGATTAACGGTATGAAAATTTTCAACGGTTGTTTCAAGGAATTTAGCTGATTTACTTTTATAAACTTTTAAATATTTAAGTGTTCCAAAAAGATTTTGGAGGTCTGCAATTACATTAATAAAATATTAATTTCATTTTTTTGCAGTTTTTCTTTGCTATTATATATAATAACACCTAAATTTTGCCCGGTTTTTGCCCGGTTTTTGGATTTGAAAAATTGAAATCCATGCCCGGATTTCGCCAGGTTTTTTTTGAAAAAATGCCCGGAATTGCTAGGCCCGGATGGGAGTGGAAAAAATTCTGGCAACCTTAATTTAAGGTTAGTAAAACGTAAATTAAGATCAATCAATTCATTGCATGAATGAAATTGATTACTAAGAAAGATCAATTGATGATGTTTTTCCGTTCTCATGTTTATTTTTCAGAAAACAACAGCTTACTTCGGATGCATTCCGCAGCAAAATCCACAGATGGAATCCTGCCAGATGTAAGAATAGAATTGCAGAAAGCCCCGACTTGCTTAGCCTGCCCACAAACAAGGCTGTTCAAATCGCAAAACATCATTTTTTTCGGCTAACAACACGCCATTCGTCGATGTCGTCGTCGGGGGAAGGTAACAAATAAATCGAACTCTGTGTGATCTGATGATAAAGTGATCTTGTTTTCTTGTTCAGTTTGAATGTATAATGATTAATAAATATGTTATAAAAAACTCCAATGTTTTTCTTATTAGATTAACAGCTGTACTTGAAAGTGATATTGGAAATGTAAACCTACAGTAAACATAGCAGTAGAATTGCGATAGGAAGTTTACATGTATTGAAAAGTATTGTTACATGCAATTGCCCGATTCCTTTCTACCCATGTTGTTGCATGTAATATTACGTCGATTTTTCTAAGTGTGTACAAGAAGTGCCTTGCCTCCTCGTGGGAATTCTAACAGGAACCTGCCAAGCAATTCAGTCCTGCGGCATACGTTCATTGATATGCGAATCGGTTCTGTTCTGCCATCCGGTTTGTGGTCGCCTATGATGTTATCACAGTTTTAAAATTGATCCCAAAGACTCGAATCTATGGTCGATTTATGTGCTTGGAACATGTAAAGTTTCTGGTGAATTTGTAAGAAAAATAATGAAAAATAAATTGTTAGTATCAAAGTAAACAAAGTTTTCTAATCATGCCACAAAATGAATGAAAAGTGTAATATCACATCATTTATGATGTAAAGAAAACGAAGCATCACAAATGACGGAATTTTACACGTATTTAAAATTTTACGGTTTTTAAATTTTACACGTCTTTTAAATTTTACACGTCTTTAAAATTTTACACGTCTTTGAAATTTTATACGTCTTTGAAGTTTACAGGCGTGTAAAATTTAAATCGCACTGAAAATTCCGTCATATGTGATGCTTCTTTTTCTTTACATCATATATGATGTAATTTTTTTTTTTTGGTAGTGTGTAGTTCTCGCGAAGTTAAACTGCAGATTTCAAAAGTTCGTAACGAGAGATACGCAAACAGTTTAAGAAACTTGAAACAAAAATTCCGATTTGTATGAAAATGTTCATTCATGTTAATTCTTTAGTCAATCTATTTTGATAAAAAGTACATAAGTTGCTGACTTTGAAACATAAATCAATAATTTATTCCGTTTCCATACACACTTAGAAAAATCCCTGTGAGATTACATGGAACTGCATGGGTAGAAGGGAATCGGCTATTTACATGTGATAAAACACGTCATTCCATGTAATTCTTCTTGAAAAACCCTTGGAACATTACATGCAACTGCATAGGTAATACGGATCATTTCATGTAATCTTACTTGAATTGTACAAATACATCCAAAACTTTATATTGAATGAAAAGTAGATTTACATGTACTTTTGTTTACAGTATATCTACATTTTCTGCCACGTTTTCTGTATCGATCAAAGCAAGAACAAATCAATAGGCAGTATAATGAAATGAACCCGGAGGAGTAAAACCAGTTTTGCAAGAGATAGCAAGTTTTTTACCATTTTGCATAGACTGCAATGACTAGAAACTGAGTGAATCTTCAATATGAGATAACTATATTGCCTACAACATCAAATTCAAAGAAATCGAGTGATACTGAAGGTGGACTAAAAATTAATTATTGTGTAGCATTGGAAGAAAAAATTCTAACTTGAATATTAATTGTTGAACTAGGAATTTTTCATCAATAAAGAAACTAAGTAGACATCAGAGGATAACATTGGAATTTATTTTACCTATACCGAAAAATTATTGTATGGTCACCCAAGAAAGTTATTTACAAAATTCTTCTTTCAAATAATATTTACACCAACATTTCCAATAATTTCTTATATATCAACAGCTGTATAGTTTCTTAATCAGTTTCGTTCTCATTCGTTTTTTTACAATGGAAATAATTTAATATAACCTTCGTTCTTGTCACTCGTCCATCGATGAACCGTATTTTTCGCACCACAGTCAAAAACATTGAAAATGAGGCAATTTTCTTACACATCTGAAAAAATAAGAAATCAATTTTAATGCAAATTACCTTGCTACGCGAAAATGAAATATTCGTATAATAAATGTATTAAAAGAAAACTAGTTTGAAAATTTGTAATTGTTTTTTCAATAATTTAAAGGCCAAAGGCATTAAAACTCAACTCGAATCAGGGGTAGGAAGGAAAGATCTTTCAAATTAATTTTGAAAGAATGAAGTTCATTGCAAAAAAAAACTAAATAACACGTCGTTTAAATGTCGTAGCCTCACTGTTAGAAAAATAGTCAATTACAAACCAACTAGCGAATGGGTCTTGACTGATATAATTTAATACTGTAATACAGAACAATTTTCATGACCTTACAAAGTATTTTTAATCAATTAACATTTTTACAATAGCAAAGTAATAGCAATTGTTGATCTGAAATTTTCCAAACATTGCTTTTAGCCAATATTAGAAAATATGCAACTGCCACATCGCACTAAATATTGTCTAGGTCTGACTAAGTATAACATTTGTTTTTATATTTGTAATTTAACACAATAAACAGAATAAAAGATGCAATACCTTTCATAATGTTTGATAAATTCTGCCATTGATGTTTTGAGTTACAGCGACTGCTCGAACTTGTTGAGCTCAGAAATGCCATCCTACATCTCCTTGATGGAATCTAATACGTTTGCGCCCATACGACAGTTGTCCGATTCGGGTGATCCTTCGCAAGTTTCCGGACTCAAAATTCTCTTTAGTCCGGACAGGGTGATCCACTCTTTGGCCTGGATTTTTTTGTACTGGACCTTCCCCTGGCAAGCGACCGCAAAGGTTGTAGTTGTGGGTGAATACATTGGCGAAAGAGTTGACAGAACCGAAGTTCGCGCCCCGGGTGCTTGTCTTGTTGAATGTCTAGTGATGGTCTTCGATGATAGTATTATTTACACACATCAGCGAACCCAGACAAGGCCTCGGTATTGATAGCATAGATACTGACTCCAAGATCGTGGTTTTGGAAAAGACGGCATTCCTTGGCCAGAACGGCGTAAACCATGGTGCTGATTTGTTCGGCTCTACTCGAAATTTCACTGTGGGTATAATAATGGAATGTCAACCGAATAGCACGTAAGGATTAATATCCTGATATACTCACCAATTTAAAATTCTTAACTTTATTTTACAACTATAAGGCATTACTAAGTATATAACAAAATACAAAAAAAACACTTAGGTATATAAAAACATTTTTCAGTTGATTTGCATGCAAGGTATCAGAGATGGAGATGGAATGAAATGTTTTTGATAGATGTAATTTTCCATGGGGCTTAAACCAATAAGGTACATTTAGCCAATGAATTTAAACCATTTAAAAATAATTATTTTAGTTGGGCCTCGTATATCGTTTGTCGAATATAAACTGAAAATTCATGCAGGCTGCAGAATCACAAACGACCTTTTGAAAACTGTTGTTTCGAAGTTCGACAGAAACGAAAGGCATAAAAAGAGAACTAGGCGCAAAGTATGTGGCGCTTCAGGTATGGCATAACCACAGACTTATAGAATTATTTTCTTTTTCTCATTTGGATGATCGGAAGCTAATTTTTTTTTCACAAAGTCATTATTCAATAATGTTAGTCAAAGAATTATTCAAAGTTTATGCTGATACAACTCAAATAATGAAAAATATCTTCAATTACGTATTTTTAAATAGAGCCTTTTATCGATTGAGCTAAAAAACAATATTCTTCTTTTACATTTTTAAAAATTATTTCTATCTCTTTTCTAATACATGCGTATTGAGCCAAATGAACTACCTAAATGTGTGTTCACTGTGGGCTCGTTATTATTATTCCATTCTGAATAAATATCATTTTTAATGAATGATTCTCGTTTCTGGATTCTTGTTAAGGAGTAAAGATAAAAAAAATCAACTAGACACTGTTATGTTCAGGATAAGGTGAAGCCGGAAAATTGAGGTAAGATATTTTTATATGTCAAGTAAAAGCCCATGTTAAATGGATTATCGACGAATTCATTTCAGATTAAATCCATCGTAAGGATGATGATGAAAACCTACTCTTTTCTCAATAAGCAGGCTTATAGAACTTAAAGTATATAAAGTGTGTAGGGCAGAAGATCGAAAAAAATAAATGTATGACTGAAACGCTAAATATTACAACAAAAAAAGAAAAGTTTTCAAAATGAGGACAACGACAAGGAAATTTATAAAAACTACCAATTACGTTGAATTAAACGGTGAGTAACTTGAATTAAAAACCTATAGTTGACCCACAAACTTGTATGCATAAATTTAAGATCTCCATACCGTTACTTATAGTGTAAATTATATAAAAGTTGAATATGTTAATGTTTACTTACTTGTACTTCAAAAGGATAATTTATCTTCTATGTTGAACGTTTTTCGGTAACCAGTTTAAGCATTCCACTCTTTATCGGTGATTTAGAAAAATATATTTTTCAAAACTTACGAATTTTCTGTAAAAGGAAATGTTAAAACTTGAAAAATCCATTGTTTATCTGTTCAATAACAAACCTTGTGAAATTGATAATTGCACCATCAAACAATTGGACTATGGCTATTTAAGACGCATCATTCCAAAATCAAATCTGAAATCAATTTTTACTGAGTTCTTCACATTAAAAGTATCGCTTTTATTCTGAAAGTGGCTAGATATGAAAATTTTTAATTCTTCTTTCTGAGCAATTGTTTTCTCATCCGACACTGACTCTCACAATTTCTCCATTTATACTTCATCTGTGGTTATACTCACCGTCTTCATTATCATTCAAATAATATTCACTGTAGACGGCTTCCTTGAACCACAGAGAACTTGAACTGTTGTGTAGGACGTTCATAAAAATTTCGTAACTTTCCGCAGTCATTTAGTAAGCATCCGTTTCATTTTAATCCATTAGGGTTTTAATTGGTGGCCGGCAAACTAAAAAAGAATCACATTGATTTATTAAAGGAGCTTTTTTTTACCTTCAATTACCTTACTATGTTGTGCTTACTGAATTAAAAGCTGCAACTCCAATTGTGATCCAAATTTCAAGTTTAATTGCGGTATAAAATTGTTTGATAAACTTTCTCATTTGAAAAATAACAATGGTACGAAGTGGGTTCCGGTAATAAACATTAAGTACCAAAGCTGCAATCACATAAGAAAATTATCCTCCGACAATCATTTCAATTCGAACTAGCTGAGACACAATATTCACAACTGAATTCAACTTCAACTGTTCAGACAAAAAAAATGTACACAGTTTCAATTTTAAACACTCGTTTCAGTTTAAATTCATCTTGACGAACTGTTCGCGACTTGGTTCAATTACAAATGGCTGACCTTTTTGAAAACCTGAGCTCACTAGCTTTGACATGTAAATGAGTTTGCATGCATTGGCAATTTACATGTTTTGTTTGAATGGTTTCACATGAAACAAGCTTCATAATTACTTGAAAACACCCGATTCCTTTCTACCCATGTTCTTACATGTAGGGTTACATGGATTTTCAAGAGATTTTATGTTCGATTTCAAAAACTCACGTACGTAATATTACATGTTTTTTATCTGTGAATTTACAATACACAATAAAATAAAATGTGAACGGAACTTTACATGAAACGAGCTTAAGAATTACATGAAAATACCCGATTCCTTTCTACCCATGCTCTTACATGTGAGGTTACATGGATTTTCGAAATTGGAAATATTTGTTTGTGTTTTTTACATGTCTTTGCGAGCGATTTTAATTTTCGAGTTCAAAAATGCAAAATTCCGTGCAACGTAACATTACATTTTTTTTTCTGTGTACTTCTTATTTCTAAGATAATGCAATCGGCTGATTGATGGGTGAAAGCGTGATATGTTTAACCGTGAAACGTCCAGCTTTTTATAAGCAGCAGTGCAAGTAATTTTGTCTTTGAAGTCAAAGAAATTTTGTTTGTTTTTTCCTTCTGTTGAAACGAAATACTGATGAAATTTTATACCAAAATGAATTATAGATATTTTTCAAAGTATAAGTTAAAACGCTTTACAGGCTTCAGCAAAGAAGTAAAAAATAATATATAGTCAATGATTGATTTATCATAGAACTGTTTTTCAAAAGCCTTATCAATAAAACTGGATGCGATAGACAAAATCTGACCAAAAATTCGAGTTCAGGACGCCAAAATTATTTAAAACCAGTTATAAAACATTGATAGAAGATTTGAATCAAACAGAGTGTGAAGTTTTTGAGTTCAAGGTTGGAATGACGACGAGCAAGCACTGAATTTCCATTGAGTTTTGAACCGATCTGTACAAACTTTCTGTAAAAACCAAAAAAATCAGGCAAAAGCAGGCTTATTTCCAAAAATGAGTGTTGCATGCAGACCACAGAAGAAGACATGACTCCCAAGATTACTTGGTAAAGATAACGTGATTCTTATACATTGTTGGGGCCATGAACAAGCCTACACGAGCACTGGGCTCACTGACGGCAGCTGACAGCTCTCGTCAGTGGAGACAGCATGAGTGAGAGAAAGAGAAGATTAATGTTTATGTTTATATCCACTTTTAGTTTCCGTCGCGACACACTAATGTACAAATTTTATTAAGTTCCCAAAAGTTCGTTTTATAATACAATGGTTTTAAGTTAAACCCCGTGTTTTATGTTCCGTTATTTTAATATCACGGTCACCTCCGCTCGGAACGTAAAATACATGTATAAGCAAATGAAACTGAATTCTAAATTTGAAATTTACACAATTTAATCTGTGATCCTACTAATCAAGTGATCCTGCCTTCGGAAAATCGATTGAATTATTCGGGACGAAACTTCAAAGAATTTTAACGCAGCTCTGTTATAAAACAATATACATGATTTTTCAACATAGTTTGGATCAGTTTTAATTAACAATTTTGTGTTCATAAATAACTTGTAAGATGACAAAGTTATAATCAAAACAAATTTGCTTGTATTAGCTTTGATGATTTATATCAATCACCCTGGTATGATAATTGAAAACTAAAATAACAGTTGGGCACCACTTCTTCTTTTCGAATCCGTCTTAGAAGAAAACGAACACGAAGGCACCAACATCGACAACCAGGGTTGCTAGCGATTTTTCGTTTTGAAATTCCAAAGTTTTTCCCGGTTTTCCCCCGGTTTTTTTCCCGGTTGAAAATGATGATTTTCCCGATATTTTTATAGTTTTTTGAATAAAAAGTCATGGTAAATTAGGAAAAAATCAATGATAAGCCCTCAAATTTCTAACAATTGTTTTTCAAAACTTGTTAATTTGTAAGAAATCATGACATGTATTTCGACTTAACACGTAGTATTTTCGTATCAAATTGACAGTTGATTTTTTTTGGAACGAATCCAACGAAATTGGCATCTATTCATTGTTTTGCTCCATACATTCAACAATTATGTAAAAACAAGTCCAGTTAACTTGATCTTGATTGTTTTGAGCCACTGTGAGAATTTCCGTTTTTCTAGAATTTTCGTTTGTTAAGAGTTGTAGCAAAAAATTGTACAGTTTGTTGAGAAATATGTAGAAAATACATCAAAACATAATATCAAATCAGCTTGTTAAATTGAACAGGGATTTGTCTGACAAAACTTAAAATCATTGTTAATCTTGAAATATCAAGTTTCATTGAGATCATGTATGTGTTTGTGTTCGTTTAAAAAAAAAAACTTTTTCTGAAATAAAAAATTGAAGTTTCAATAATGGAAAGTTAAACAAAAAAAAAATTATGAGAAATTTATTTTCCATCAAAGTCTTATGAATTTGTTCGAAGGAAAAAATGTATCTATAAAATTTACCATGTATAAAGATTTTTGAATTTTGTTTGCATTTAATCCATGGGTTCTTAGTTATTTTGTTTGAACATAATGTCAGCAAGAAATAGAAGCTATTAGCGCGGTTTTTC
The DNA here is from genome assembly GCF_029784155.1 of Uranotaenia lowii. NCBI lineage: Eukaryota > Metazoa > Arthropoda > Insecta > Diptera > Culicidae > Uranotaenia > Uranotaenia lowii. Next base: position 107,943,595 of record NC_073691.1, on the reverse strand, counting down.
ATTCTAATATAGAAGATCATGATCTTTTTGCAAGATTTTTATTCAAGCCACAGATAACTATCTGCAGTCAAAACGCTTAATAATACATACCTTTATCACCGGTTCTAGAACGTGAAATTGCTGTGGTTATTATTATTATTATTATTATTATTTTTTTTTTTGTAGCGTTTAAATAGCTGTGGGAAGCTGACGCTGAAAATGAAATTGCTGTGGTTATTATTAATCTAATATCATGTTTGAAAAATGTTCTTTTACAATCATTTTGCAATTTTTTTATATAGTTAGTTTTTTGACAAAGTTGTGTTTGAAATAAAGAGTAATTGTTGAAATCAGTTAATTTTCTTACTAAAGTTCTTAAATTTCAACAACAACAAACTCAATTCTAAAAAAAGTTATTTTATAATGTAAAATGAAGCTCAAGAAATAGCCATTCTAGTGCTATACACACGGATAAAAAACTCTATAGGTTGTTATCAAAATTCGTATGGTTGGCTCATCTATATCACATATTTTTGGTTGAACGCATAATATTACTTAATCAACATCGATAACTACAAACAAAATCTATATATTTTTCTCCGTGCAAAATATTTTTAAATAATGAAAAATAAAAATCGGTTCTCCAGTTGAGAGGCGCTTGGAATGGGTCATATGCAGAGATGCCAATATGCCTGATTTTTCAGGGATTGCCTGATTTTTCGAGGCTCTTCCTGACAACCTGAAAAGCCATTGAATTTCCCTGATTTTTCAAAAAATGCCTGATTTTGCCTGATTTTTGCAAATGTGATGAAAAATGGGTAGTAAGGAACTAAATTAGGTTCCATTGCTGAAGTTAAAAGGGAAAATGTGGCTGAATGAAACCAATCGAAAGATTCCCATTAATTCATATCTTAAAAAGGGAATGAAAAGGAATCTTTCGTCTTTGATTCAGTAGAATTATGCAACCAAGTAGGCCCACAACACAGTAAAAATGTAGAGTGATGACCAAAAAAAAAAAAAAGGTCATCACTTTTAGAGGAATTTACGTTACTTGTGTAGCCTGATTTTGCCTGATTTATATTTCACCAGTTCCCTGATTATTGAAAATATATGTTGGCAACCCTGGTCATATGTTTACCAGTTGCTATGGTCATAAAACAGAAGTGCCCCACCCCCTTCTCACCCACAATCGGAGGGATTTTTTTTCAACAGTTCAGCAATAACACTCCATGTCGCTATTTTTCTACAATAATTGCGAACGAATCGAATCCAACGACTAACGAACGAACGACCAAGCAACATACAACAGAGCAGGATCATTCAAAAAATCATGATTATGAACACGCATGATTCGATCCGATCGCAAGTTGTAACACACCATGATCGGGGAGATTCGGGAGTTGTATCCTTCGAGATTCGTGGCTTGTCGTAACCACGCGCATCAACGTTTATAATAGATATGGGATAGCGTTGCGAGTGCACGCAATAGGATTTTTTCTGTTCTTGCATCTTCGAGTCTCTGGTAACTCTCCACTCTCTGAGATCTCTCCATGCAACATAAGCAGAACATATGGCGTCGCCTGCCAGTAGCAATTGAAACAAGTCCGAATTTTTTTTTTCCGAATGTTGGTCGTTCGTTGTTCAAAATCGTTAGAAGCGATTTTTTTACATCGCTGGACCTAAGACATGAGACATGAGACGATCTGAATTGCACACTGTCAAATACCTCACTATATTCTACTATTCTATTAATCTAATTGATTTTGTCTTTTATCTCAAAAATAAACTATCATTGTACGAATTTTTTTTAATAATCACACGCAGCGAAAAGTAGTGCCATTGAGATAAAAAAAATACATCTTTGATTCAAAAACCTCATGTACATTGAAACAAAATCCATTTTCCTTAATTCAAGTAAATTTTAAATTGAACCGAATTTTTATTTCATTAAACCAATGTTCCAAATTTTTGAATCAAAAGATTTAAATTAAATTCAAGAAATTTTTTTTTCGACTCTGAATCAATGTAAAAATTCATTGATTTACATAGATGAACTTTCTTTTGAATCAAAGTATTTTTCGTCAAACAGTCGACACATTTTCATTAGCTTCTGTTTAGTGAACGGGTCGGGCGAGAAGTTTTTCCGACAACTAGTCAGACCATTTCATCTCATGCCGCGCAACAGTCAGACAGCACCGAAATCACAAGATCCGGCGTAGGAAAGTCTTAACAACTAGAGGCCAAACGATAGTGGACTCCTAGGTAGGTCTATCAAAATCAATTTAATTTCAAATAAACCGTCAACCTAACAAACTTTTTCAGGGCAACCATTTATCCAACTAATCGCTTCCGATCCGGTCCAAGGATCCATCTGGCGTCAAAACCCTTCATGAATTGTTCGAAAGGAACTGTCCGCCAACAAACATCGTTCAGTAAGTACTTTCCATTCATGCAATAAATAATTTTAATTTATTTTATTGTTACATATTTGTGTACATTTTGTTCTCCTCTTTTTTTACAGATGTGCCGGTTCAAAACTCTGGAAAAATGGACTGTGTGAACATGAACTTACAAATAAATAAATGTTTTTAAACAATAAGTTATTTCTTTTTATTTCCAATTGGACGAAAATTAATATATATGTAGTACTACAATTTTTAGAAAAAAACATTGAATTGAAGAACAAATGCTTTAAAATTGAAACCCAAATAACGTTGGAATAAACGAAAATTTCATAAAATTAAACGAAAAGGCTTTTGAATCAAAGCATTATGTTATTTGGAACAAAGAAAAAGTTTTGATTCAAAGGAAAGCATTTCTTTGAAACAAAAGAAAATGCATTTGAATCAAAGGAATTTTTGTTTGTCCCAAAATCAAAGGAAAAAATCCTTTGTTTTTGCGGCACTTTCCTTTGAAACTAATTTCTATTTTTCTGCGTGCATGGTTACGGTACGAAATACCGCGTAAAAAAACCTCAGTGTATAGCTAAATTGTATTGGATGAAGGAAAAAAAAAATAAAAATATATATGTAAATATATGTAAATTAGACTGGCCCAAATTTGTATGGGATGATTTTTACAACATTTTTTTCAACGCGGCACCCCCTAGATTGGTGCATTTAGGTGAAAAAATGACTTTCTGAAAGTTTCAGGTCATTTGGCAGAAGCACGAGTGTTGCAATTGAATTTTATTTTTAAGTTAATAGTCCCTAAACTGATACGATACGAGCAATTGGCAAAATTAACACATTGAAGCCCATCCCCACGTCGAATATAATCAGCGTGTATGGAAAATTAAACCAAAACTAGACAAAAAATGCCAAGCGTGCAGGTTTGGGTTCAAGGCACCCAATTCGGGGAAAAGAAAACGGGGCGTGCAACAAAGGTTGTCAAAAATTGCCACGCGGAAAAAACGAGTCATCGGCAAGACAGTGTGCGCTTCGGTTGTCGATCAAATACGCAGGCGGCGGGATTTTATCTGGCGCGACAATTCTCCACACAAAAGGCATATTTCCGGGCTCTAAGATCGCGTTCTGGTTCGGTCGATCGGTTGCGATTATCCCCGCAGGATACACGGGAGTGTTCCGGATATTGTGCGCGAGGCTTTTCCGGACTTTCTCATGGTCGAATCGAATCATACTTATTCGCTTCCGATGTTTTATCGGCCACTCGGCCATCACACCTTGGCACCACTAGCAGGGAACCCGATTCCGTAACCGCATTACTGTTTATCCATTGCTGGCGACCGCTATCCGAACCAAGCGGCTAGCTAGGCGTCGAACGCACGTGGAATTTTCGTGCCAGCAGTACTAGTTCTGATAACGAAGAGAGAAGGAAAAAAGAAAGGCAGGCAGTCCGCCATCCAAGACACGCTCCACCAGCGCGTCACCCGAGACGGAACCGGCACTCGAGGCGCAGATGCGGGAGAACCACCAGCAACAGAAGAGTGAGACACCGCCGAACGTGAAAGCCTCTCGCCAACAACAACAACATCAGCAGCCCCCTGGTAGACCCCAGGAGGCTCGACAGAGGTAGGGCGGAGGCACGAAATACAGCAGCAGCCCCCTGGTAGACCCCAGGAGGCGCCACAGAAGTAGGGCGGCCGAGCAGCGGTGGCCAAAAATGGTGAGTACACGCTGATTCGGGGAAAAGGGGGTTCGAAGTGTTGCCAAAATAGAAAATTTAGCTAAATTCTTGAATCATTCATTTATGTGGCCGACCGACCGACCACAAACAGCTTCCATAATAAATGGCGCCCAACAAAACGAACCTATTTATTCAATTATTGTTCGTTTAAGTTACTTGATGTTAGTAATCACAATTTTTATTATTATTTTGTGAATACGTTCATGATTATTATGATTATTATTGTTTGTTGATAATCATTATTATTATCGCTCTTTTTTGGAATATCGTATCATTCTTCGTATATTATCGTATCGTAATTTTGTAATCTGTAAGTCCACATTTGTCTGGTTTTTTGATCCTAATAAACCTAATAAAGAATGATGAATAAACAAATTGATTTGTATCATCTTAATGATGAGGAGATGGAATATGAATTGGCCTTGCGCCATGTTACAAATCTAGCCCCATGCTCCAGAAGAGCTAGGGTTGTCAAGTTAAAAGCTCTTGTCCAAGAGGACACCCTTAGAGACACCATTTATGTTAATTCGGAACACGTAATGTCGCCGGAGTTGAACATAGAGGTCTGCCAGAGGGCAGTTGTAGAATTGAGGAATCATGTTGATTCAGCCACGCAGAATAGAAATGCCGATCAAATGGCTTGCGCGAAATCGAGATTGCTTCATTACCGGCAAAGATTATCACTGATTCCAGTGGTCGCGAGTTTAGAGGAAACGCGTAGGGTCGTGTGCGAGCTTGTAGAGACGCTGCTAGCTCAGATAGAGTGCGTGAACAGTGCAGTCAATATGGTGCTAAGTGAAACGGAAAACACTAGTCTTTCTACTAGTGTCCCGACCATCCAGGCAGAGAACAGTAGCAGTAGGGATGCCTGCGATGCGTTGACGATTCCACCGAGGCCACAAGCAGCCGGAAACGATGAAGGAGCACGAGCACGGATGCAAGAAGCGGATGTTGAGCCGTCTTCTCTTCCGTTCCAAGGAGGCAGACAAGGACAGAGGGACTCGGAGGAAGTAATCATCCGGAGGTCGGGTAGTTCGGCTGGGCTAGCTGCTGTGAACGTTCTGGACGAACTGCGGTTCGACATTCAACAACGACAAAGAAGGCAGCAGCAGTTGAACGACAGCTTTACAAACCGAAGTGGTAGCAACTACGACAGGCGGATGCAGAAGGCGATTCACAATTGGCCTTTCAAGTTCCGAGGCGAAAAGGACACCACGTCCCTCAACATTTTCCTAGACCGAGTGGAGACGTTTGCCAGATCAGAGGGAATCGACGATCAGACACTTCTGGCTTCCATAAAGCACCTGTTGCTTGAAGACGCCCTCGACTGGTACTCAAGAGCACTTGCCCAACGTCGCCTGTATTCCTGGCAAGCATTCAAGCAAGAAATTCGACGGGAATTCCTGCCTAGCGGGTATGCTCAGATCCTGAGGTTGGAAGCCAGCTTCCGTTTTCAAGGTGCCAACGAAACGTTCGATAAGTTCTTCCGTGACATCTCTACACTATTCCGCTTCATCGATCCACCACTTACGGAAGAGGAGAAGTTGTTCATAGTCAAGAAAAATATGAACATGGACTATGCAACAATAGTAACAGCCGCTCAGCCTAAGACACTGATGGACCTGGTCAACGTCTGCAGCAACTTCGACGAGACAAGGCTATTACTGAACCAGCAGCGTAGGATTCCAATTCCGCACAACAGCTTACTAGAACCGAACTTCGCAACACCAGCAACAACAAGTCGATCTCAGCCACATCAGCAGCAGCGCTTCGGGAGATTGCAAGCAGTGGAGGCGGACGAGCAGTTGTACGGAGCCACGTCATACTCAGCACCATCGCATCGGCTTCCAATACAACAGCCACGCTTCAACAGAGTACATGCGGTGGAGAACGAGGCCCAGCAAGGTGCGGCTTCAATGTCAGCTATCCAAACTGAAGCAGATCTAGTGGATCCAGAAGAAGCAAACGGTTTGCAAGGGGACTTCAACCAGCTGTACGAGCAAGTTTGTGCCATGAAGCTTCAACTGGAGCGCAGATCGAATCGTTTCAATACAGGACTACAGCAGCAACACTCTCAACAACGACCGGAACAGCGTCAGCAACCGCCTACAACTTCGACAGGTCAGAACAATTTGGTGAATCGGCAAGGCAGTCAAGCGGAGAGCTATCGAACACAACATCCGTTGCAACAGCAAGCTAAATGGGCTCCGCGACAGCAGCCTCAACAGCAGCAGCTTCAACAACAGCAGCTTCAACAACAGCAGCCTCAACGGCAATTACAACAGCACTATCAACCACAGCTCCAGAACCAGCAGCTTCAGCAAGCAGGCAGCAACATGTACGATCTAGATCCTGTTCAGCATACAGCGTACCGCCCAGCGCTTTGCTGGAACTGCGATGAGGAGGGGCATAGGTTTCCGGATTGCACGAAGGCACAGGCAATTCTCTTTTGCTACAGATGCGGTCGAAAAGGTTACACGTTACGCAGCTGTCTTGTTTGTAACAGCGAAGCGGAAAACGCCGCAGCGAGGAGGTGGTAGATGGAGGGCCAGATTCTTCGCAACACAGCTATCAACCTTCAATACCTCCCGATTTACAAGACATCAACTCTATCATTATCAATCCCGGACATGACAATCGTCCACACGCCGTTTTGGACGTTCTTGGAAAGAAAGTCACAGCTTTGTTGGACAGTGGTGCAAACTGTTCTTTGTTAGGTGGCAGCAAAGCACAGATCGTAGAAGAGCTGGGACTGCGAAAAGAAGCACTGAACGGTGGGATCAAGACAGCGGATGGAACGCCACACCAGATCAATCACTTCACACGTCTGCCAATATCGTACAACAATCGAAGCGAAATTTTGCCGGTTCTACTCGTGCCTAGCTTGCCAGATTGCGCTATCATGGGCATGAACTTCTGGCAAACGTTTGGCGTCAAGGCAGTGTGCTTCTCGATAATGAACAATGAAATTGAACAAGATGCAGAACCGCTGAAGGAGCTTTCACCAGAACAGCAAAAGCGACTAGACCAGGTGGTACACACATTTCCGAAGGCAGAAGATGGTAAACTAGGCAGGACGCAGATCTACGAACATCAAATCGACGTCGGAAATGCGCCACCAAGGAAACAACGGTACTACCCAATGTCGCAGTACGTCCTAGCGGAAGTTAACAAGGAAGTCGACCGAATGCTATCCCTAGACGTGATCGAAGAAGCAGTGTTCTCACCGTGGAACAATCCACTGGTAGCGGTGAAGAAGAAAGATGGCAGATACCGGGTATGTTTAGATGCAAGACACCTGAACTCAATCATGGTGAACGAAGGTTATCCGATACCGCAGATCTCCTCAATCATCAATAACCTCGGAGGATGCTCGTACATATCATCAATTGACTTGAAGGATGCCTTCTGGCAGATGCCGCTCCAACAAAAGTCACGACCCTTAACAGCCTTCACTGTACCATCCCGTGGTCACTACCAATTTAAGGTTGTTCCTTTCGGTATCTGTACGGCAAGTCAAGGACTCGCAAGACTAATGACACATCTTTTCGCGGACATGGAGCCATTCGTCTTTCATTATTTGGACGACATCATTATCTGCTCCAAAACGTTTGACGAGCACGTAGCAGTTCTTCAAGAAGTGGCAACCAGACTACGTCAGGCGAATCTCACCATTTCTCCGGAAAAATCCAAGTTCTGTCGCCAACGCATAAAATATTTGGGCTACGTTCTCAGTGAAGGAGGATGGAGGGTCGACGAGGAAAAGGTGGAGAGCATCGTCAAATTTCCAGTTCCAAGTACACGAAAGGAAGTTCAAAGATTCCTAGGCTTATGTGGATGGTATCGACGCTTCATTCCAGAGTTCTCACGAATCGCTGCACCAATCACGGAGCTCACGAAAGCCAAGATCAAATTTCGATGGACTACAGCAGCAGAAGAAGCTTTTCTCAAACTCAAGTCAGCTTTAGTCACCGCTCCAGTACTTGCGATGCCGGACTATACAAAACCGTTCTCAATAGCATGCGACGCTAGCGATGTCGCGATTGGTGCTGTATTGACGCAGGACATCGAGGGAGAAGAACACCCGATCAGTTATTTTTCCCAGAAGCTATCTTCGTCGGAGCGAAAATACACAGTCACAGAAAAAGAGTGCTTAGCAGTTATTCGTGCGATAGAAAAGTTTCGTGGGTATGTAGAAGGGGTACGCTTCGTCGTCTACTGTGACCATTCCGCCCTCAGCTACCTGAAAACTTTAAAGAACCCCACAGCCTTGATGAGCAGATGGCTTTTGAGACTCAACGCGTTCGACTTCGAAATCAGGTACCGGAAGGGCAGCTGCAACACCGTACCAGATGCGCTATCCAGAGTAGTCTGTTCGCTAGTGTTTTCGATTTCCGAGGAGAATGATCCATGGTACAAGAACATCGTCAAGCAGGTGGAACGGAAAGGCGATAAATATCCCGACTTTCGTATCGCAAACAACGAGCTCTACAAAAATTGTCATTGCAAGGACGAGGCTGGTTTAATCACGCATCGATGGAAGAAAGTAGTTCCGGAAAACCACCGAGCAGAACTCATTCGGCGATACCACGACGCACCATCAGCAGCGCATCTAGGCTTCCAGAAGACGTGGCACAAACTACAGCAGCACTATTACTGGCCAAAGATGCAGGACAACGTCGCCCGTTACGTCAAAGCATGCAATACGTGCAAGGCTAGTAAAGCGCCCAATATAAGAATGATGCCGCAGATGGGGAAGCTCAAGCCAGCGAAGGTCCCGTGGGAGCTAATTTCTATCGATTTCGTCGGACCGTTAACCAGATCCAAGAAAGGCAACACTGTGCTGCTAGTAATTGTCGACTGGATCACGAAATACGTCATCGCTCACCCGATGCGAGCCGCTGATTCGAGCAAGATGGTCGAGTTTTTGGAAGAAAAGGTGTTCCTCAAGTTCTCCAGACCAAGGATTATTTTATCAGATAACGGCAAGCAGTTCGAGTCGCAGGTGTTTCGGGCGCTGCTAAGCCGTCACAACATCATCCACATGAAGACCGCTTTCTACGCACCGCAGGTCAACAACGCCGAGCGAGTGAACAGAGTTCTTATCACTTGTGTTCGATCGTTGTTGGAGGAAGATCATCGAGAGTGGGACAAGAACCTGGCCGCCATCACCGCAGCTATCAACAGTGCGAAGCACGAATCAACCGGAGTCAGCCCGCACTTCGCCAACTTCGGCAGGGAACTTCTATTGCACACGGACCTCTACACTCTGCAGGACTTAAACGTGTCGGACGATCCAAAGGTCGCGCAGGAGATGCGGCTATCCACGATCAACAGGATTCACAAATTCATCCAACAGCGGATCAAGAAGACCCACGAGAAGACAAAGAAGCGCTACGATCTACAAAAGCGGACTGTGTCCTTTCAACCGGGCGAGCTAGTATGGCGCCGCTCGTTTGTTCTTTCTTCGAAGGCGGACCATATCAACAAGAAACTGGACCCCAAATTTATTCCAGCTATCGTTAAAGAAAAGCTGGGAGCCAATCTCTACACTCTGGAGGATGTCGTGACCGGAAAGCGAGGTCGCTACCACGTGAAGGACATCAAACCAGACTAAGATATTCAAGCTATGTAAGCAACAACGCTGACCACAAGCTCACTCGGAGCACAAAACACGAAATGGAGAAGGCTGTAGGACCAACAACATCATCTTTGAAACCTCGCCCCCAACAACTCGGAGTAAATTATACAGAACTCTTCCAGTCGAACAACTCAATGAAGCACAGCTGATGCAAATTCGTCGCTAGGACACCGATGAACACAACAAAGTAGGCGTTTATGAAGGAGACAACGGCCTTGCGCGGGACCAGCGTCGGCTGAATGGACTCTGAGAACTCTGCCAGGAAGTTCGTCAGAATTTGGAGAGGGCTGGCAACCTTGCGTGGGATTGCCGCCACTCATTGTCCAGAATGCAATCCTGTCATCTTGAGGCAGCGTAGCAGCGCTGGGGATAGTATCACTGGTGAGCCACCGTAGCCAGGCGCTACACACCATCGCAGAGAACCCATCCAGGTTCGGGATATTGGAATGTTCGGAAAGTCAAGTACAGCAGCTCCAAACACCACGTCGCTGCAATTGAAAGGATTGTCAGGACATCAAGAAGAGGATTCAGCACCAGAGAACACAGTTATGCGAAGAAGTTGTGAGGAGTAGACATCATGACGGCCGCTACTACCATATCGACTTTCTCTCGCTAACTATCGAAAGCCACACGCAAATAATCCAGCTATGACCGCTACCCAAGGTAGTCAACAAGAGCCTAACGAGGTCAAAACACGCCAGTCGTTACTACCACAAACAGGAGATCATCCACCAACCCCAAAAATCTCCGAATCAATACAAAAACCCTTCAGCTATGACCACAGCCAAAGCCTGTCAACCAAGCGCAACAGCGCAGGAAATACCGTTAGGCCGATCGGGAAAAATCGTGCATCTGGAAAACGCAGTGAGCAATATCTCTTATCTACCTCCTCGTGAGTACAGTAACAAGTCTAGCTATGTCCGCTACCCAAGGTTGCCAACAAAAGCATCGCCGATGCGAAAAACACGTTCATCGTCAGCACCACAACCATCTGCTTTGCTCGACGACTCCGAAAGATGGGCCCGTCTGAGGGAGCTCATTCGCAGCAGCAGCAATATCCAATTTTGTCCCACAAACACGAACCCTGCTTATTCAGCACAGCATCAACAAGACGAATCAGGACAACGCCCACGGTAGCTTGAAAGAGGTTGCAAGATTCCTGCTGACTTTCTCCTAGTCCGGAGGACCATAGCTGACCAGGCTTCCCAGAAATAAGAAAACCGAACAAGTACATCCACAATGAACTCCCGATTAAGACCACCCGATCAAGACTTCCCGATTAAGACTACCCGATCAAGACTATCTTCATTCAACCACGACAACTCCTGATTAAGACTTCCCGATCAAGACCAGCTTCAATCAACCATGACAACTCCCGATTAAGACTTCCCGATCAAGACGAATCTACCAAAAGTTATCTACCAACTTTGTCAAAACCACAAGCTATGAGATCACCATCTACCACGGTCCACACCCCAAAATACGCGCAGCGGAACCACAAATTACCCTCGCCTGAAATGGTGTCGACAGTTCAACTGTCCGATTCAGACTTGACCACAAATCACCAACCTCACAAAATGATACATAATGGATCATGCACAGTTGTCAAGGGGGTTGCCAAGGAAATATCAAAAGGAACGCGATCTGGAGGCGCGGTATAACCTCTATTCCGGGCCCTTGGTAATTAAGAGGATTAAATCCCTCTTTTCCTTAGACTTCTGTTGCTTTTAGTATAAACCAGTTAAGTTCCCACCTAAATTTCGTTTGTTAAGTTCTATTTGTAAGATCTAGGTTATTATCTCTATCAATAACCATTTGATTTTGGATTTTCGTATGCTGCTGAGGTGGATGTTATTAAGTGGATTGTTTTAAGGATTCGAAGGAGTTTCTTTCTGCCAGATATACTGGTAATTATCGACACATTTGCCATAACTCGTTGGCTTTGATTTTGTTATAGATTTTGCCAAGACTCGTTGGCGTAGAGATCTAGTTTATTGATTCGTCTTTAGTTTTGAAGAAGCTCACCACTGCAGGGTGAATACAAGTGCGAGGTTTTCTCGACACAGCCGTCGATTTTCATGTCTCCTTCGAACTCCTAGTGGCGTGATTATGAATTTTTCATGGATCCTTGTCATGATCCATGAAAAATTCTACCAAAGCAGCAATGTTGTGTTGCAATTGAATTTTATTTTTAAGTTAATAGTCCCTAAACTGATACGATACGAGCAATTGGCAAAATTAACACATTGAAGCCCATCCCCACGTCGAATATAATCAGCGTGTATGGAAAATTAAACCAAAACTAGACAAAAAATGCCAAGCGTGCAGGTTTGGGTTCAAGGCACCCAATTCGGGGAAAAGAAAACGGGGCGTGCAACAAAGGTTGTCAAAAATTGCCACGCGGAAAAAACGAGTCATCGGCAAGACAGTGTGCGCTTCGGTTGTCGATCAAATACGCAGGCGGCGGGATTTTATCTGGCGCGACAATTCTCCACACAAAAGGCATATTTCCGGGCTCTAAGATCGCGTTCTGGTTCGGTCGATCGGTTGCGATTATCCCCGCAGGATACACGGGAGTGTTCCGGATATTGTGCGCGAGGCTTTTCCGGACTTTCTCATGGTCGAATCGAATCATACTTATTCGCTTCCGATGTTTTATCGGCCACTCGGCCATCACACCTTGGCACCACTAGCAGGGAACCCGATTCCGTAACCGCATTACTGTTTATCCATTGCTGGCGACCGCTATCCGAACCAAGCGGCTAGCTAGGCGTCGAACGCACGTGGAATTTTCGTGCCAGCAGTACTAGTTCTGATAACGAAGAGAGAAGGAAAAAAGAAAGGCAGGCAGTCCGCCATCCAAGACACGCTCCACCAGCGCGTCACCCGAGACGGAACCGGCACTCGAGGCGCAGATGCGGGAGAACCACCAGCAACAGAAGAGTGAGACACCGCCGAACGTGAAAGCCTCTCGCCAACAACAACAACATCAGCAGCCCCCTGGTAGACCCCAGGAGGCTCGACAGAGGTAGGGCGGAGGCACGAAATACAGCAGCAGCCCCCTGGTAGACCCCAGGAGGCGCCACAGAAGTAGGGCGGCCGAGCAGCGGTGGCCAAAAATGGTGAGTACACGCTGATTCGGGGAAAAGGGGGTTCGAAGTGTTGCCAAAATAGAAAATTTAGCTAAATTCTTGAATTATTCATTTATGTGGCCGACCGACCGACCACAAACAGCCTCCATAATACGAGCTGGCGCAAATGACTTGAAATTTGTATGAGATTTTCGGCAAAATGTATGGAAAATCGACATACTTTCACTATTTGTGTTCTAAAATATGTTCCCAGTATGCTAGAAAGCTCAGAATTTCAGGAATTGTAGTTCAAACAATGACAAACAAGTTTGTAGAAGATTGTGACGCAATACGAGTGGACTGTAATGAGTTATTTGCAATTGAATGTGTGATTTTTTTCGCATTTCATCGATATATCGTAAACGGTGTATAGCTGGACTATAAGTACTAACTTGATCGCATTGTCACACAATGAGAATAACAGATAGAAAGTTTGTGTTCTCGGTAGTAGTAGCTTATTTTATAACAAGTACCTATCTTTGCAAAAAGTTGAAAGAAAGGTTCGAAAAACTGTGAACTGCTGCATTGTTTTGAGTATAAAAAAAAGAGTTTTGGTTTAAATGATCTTTCTTCAAAATTTTTGGCGTTTATATTACATTGGTAATCAATAAAAATGTTTATTCATATCAAGCAAGTATATTAAACTAAGATGCTGAAAGTTTTCAACAATGAAGATTTTTTGCGATGAATAATGACTACACCCATAGAAGAGGTTGCAAAAATCCAATGCCTATTTAGCATATCTCTGTGCCGATAATGCGCTGAAATGTGCACTGTGCCGAAGACGGAATGTTTGTAAAACCGTAACTGGCATAAGGACTCGGCTCCCAACCAAAATGATGACCACTAGATTCAAGCGAAACAAGAAAAACATTTTATGGGATTTCCTTCCTATTGGATAATTCACCCCAGAAACAAGAAAATAAAAATTAAAACCACAGCCACCGTAGTGAGAATCGAACTCAAATCACCAATTGTATCGTCTTGCCAGTCCGACATTCTAACCAGTGTACTATTCGAACTACATGCAGGACGAGGTATATTTGTCATACCCTTTCTGTTACCGATCAATCACAAAAAAACGTACAACGGCGGCTTCCCGGCGTTTGGCCTCCTTTCAATGCATTCACGCTCTTTTTTTTAAACTCAAAATTAAGTATTTTTGGTTCAAAACAGCACTTCAGTGGCTTCCCTCAACTTTGAGTTTGTCTGGGCAATAGCAAAACTAAGTTCTGATATGCATACTCAATACTAAGTTCGGCAGCCGAACTCGAATTTATCCTTTTTTTTCGAGGGTAGCTTACTTTCAGGGAATTAAAGGATGATTAAAATTTGTTGTACCCGGATGTTGCTGTTCCGGTACATTGCATTGCAATTGCAGAGCGGTGGAAAAATTTGACACTCCCGGTCAAAGAAAACTTCCGGATGTTACTTCCTATGGGAAGTAAACAACATCCGGAAGTTTCCGGACATTCCTAGCCGCTCACCATATGATGACAATGACGGACAGAATTTTACGCTGACACGGTGAACATGCATTCCTTCATAGTCTTCCGGTAATTGTTCCGGAACGACAAAATTTTGCGACGTGTTCGTTGGTTGCTGTTCCGACTCGAACTGAACTCGCTAAGTGTTTTCAGTCCAACAAAGAGAGTTCAATTTTTAGTTCATAAGGTCGAACTCAGCTTTGCTCCCTCGCCGAAGGAAAAAAACGGATCAATTTTGAGTTCGCAGTTCGAACTCCATTTTGAACCATCGCAAGGAGGAAAAAGGGTACTTAACTTTAAGTTCATAGAATCGAACTATGTTTTGAACCTCGGTCGTACTTAATTTTGAGTTAAAATAAAAGAGCGTGTTCCTTTGTCTTGCGATGGAAACAGGAAAGGGAACGGGAGTGAAGGAACGGGAAACCCATTGAATGAGAACTGTGCTTTGCTTACTGCCTGCTATTACATACACACGCTACATATACACAGCTGCTAAAGCCGGGCAGCTTCTCCGGTGTTGTTTGCCGGTGCATTGAAGGAATGTTTTTGTTGTTGCTTTTGCTACATACACACGCACAGCTCAGCCGTGTTTGCTGGTGGATTGAATTAGAAGGATGTTTTTGTTGTTGCTTTTGCTACATTCACACGCACAGTGCTCGGTTCGCTGGCTGCCTGGTGTTGGCCGGTATTTATTTCCATCCTTCTTCGGCTTGTGTGGCGATGGGGAGGGACGCGAAAACGTTTTTATTTTGTTTCATTCAGACATACGCAATTCGGTTGCGCTGGAGGTTAATGCCGGCGGGCGCAAATCGAATCAGTGCCGGTCGCGTTATCTTCTTGTACCAATGATGCTATGAAATTGACTACACGCCATTGGCACAGAGGCTGAATTTTGGGTGTAATTATTTGCAAAATAATTTATTTTCGTGGGTGAGAAGTTTGTTTTAGTGGGAAATAAGCTTGACCCCTCTTTCTGCAGTGTCATTTACTACCTTTAAACTGCTTATACGTTGTTGCCCTATGTTGAATTCTTTGATAGTCTTCCAATGCTCAGGATATATTGTCAAAAAACCTTTTGGTGTATCGTACCGATCGAAAAGTTTAAGCGACTCTGAATTAATTAAATCATTCAACGTTAAATTTCTGGATTCATTCATACCTTTTACCACAAGTTTTTTTATTTCTTTAGTTGACTTTTTTGACAATGCTTTAACCATCATACGTTTCTCTTCGAAGGTCTAAATGCCCCACAATAATGTTTGTAAGAGCTTTTTTCGGAACTTTTCGGAGGAAACAAACTTTCTATTTGTTATTCTCATTGTGTGACTATGCGAAAAATGCGAAAAAAACACACATTCAATTGCAAATATTTAACTCATCAGAGTCAACTCGTATTGCGTCACAATCTTTTACAAACTTGTTTGTCATTATTTGAACTACAATTCCTGAAATTCTGAGCTTTCTAGTATACTGGGTACACATTTTAGAACACAAAGAGTGAAAGTATGTCAATTTTCCATACATTTTGCCGAAAATCTCCATACAAATTTCAAGTCATTTGCGCCAGCTCGTGCTTCTGCCAACTGACCTGAAACTTTCAGAAAGTCATTTTTTCACCTAAAGGCACCAACCTAGGGGGTGCCACGCGGAATATAAGGATTTTTTACGTTATGGGCCAGTCTAATGTAAATATGTAAATATCAAGCCAGTATAAAGCTGTCCACACTTACCCCAGGTAGGGTTTAAAGACAAAATTTTAGTTTTTTGTGAATCTCTTTTTTCTTCATTTTTAATCGCCGTTTCTTTTCCTAACTGGTTGTTTCGAATGTAAGGATTGCAATTTGCGATTGAAAAAGATGCACATCAACTCGACATCGTAGTTGAAAATTTGCAAACAGTCGTTTTTTTTTCACAGTTAAGCCCGGTTTACAGTTCTTGTGAACTCGGACGCGAACGTGAACGTGAAAAAATATTCCGCAGTGAACTGTCAAATCGGTCAAATCTTCAAAATTAGCAAGAGGTTTTTTAAATGATAGACCAAAATTGGTTCCGATCGGTAAATGATAGATCATTCAACCAATGATTTGATCGATTCTAGTCGAACCGGTGTTCAAATTCAAATTTCTTAAGAAGTATATAAAGAAACAAAAATAATTATTGTTCCTCCTCAAGCCATATATTCAACTTTGAAAACGATTGATTTAAAAAAAAATCCAAATGTCTTTATCCGTGAATACAATGAATTTAAATTCAAATTTTGAGTACATACTCTCAAAAAGTATTTATCGATCAAGGAATAACTAGCTTTAGCGATTTGTTTCGTTTGAAAAACTTATTGAAAAAACGTTATGAATAACTTTTGCAAAATAGCCAATTTTTTTGTACTTGATCAAAAATTTGCCTTAAAAAGTTATCCAAATTACTTTTTTATAAAAGGAAACAATCGAAAAGTTTTTATGAAATTTAAATGCATCGCTTTACTTTTGCTCATGATTTTGCTGCTGCTCAGATCTTTAATAAAAAAAATTGTTTTTGGAAAATGTCAAGAATTTTATTTCCATACCTTTTCTGAAGCACACATTTGAACAAAGCAGATTCTACTTTTTTTTAAATTTCAATGGACTCTGGCCCTTCGCATGGTTCTTGTTTACATTTATTTATTTTTTTTATTTTTTTTTTTGAGAAACTCTTCCATCCAAAAGGTACAATTAAATGATGGCCAAGCGAGTTTTTAACATTAAAAAAAACTATCTAATGCGTCTCATTTCAAACTCGTAGCATTTTTAAGCATTTCATTGCTTTCTAATGTGCTTGCAATTTAAAAACTAATGTTTATGGAGCAAAAAAATTTCCGTCATCGGTGAACAATATTTTCAGAATGCACATTGCCATTCGGACGTGAAGATTAAAGGTGCATTTACAGTTCTTTCGAACGTGAAAATGAAAAAACTTATATTCTTCAAAAACTCGACTATGCTGCATTTCATGGCTGCGAAACTAGATGGAATAGATGCGGAATGGTTGAAAGATGATTTTTGAACTGATTCCCTCGTTCAAAACCCCTTAAAATTGATTTTATTTCAATTCCCCCGATTTTCACTGCGGAATATTTTTTCCGCGTTCACTGCCATTCCGCTCGAAGTGTAAACGCACTGAGCGAACGTGAAAACGGAAAACGAACAAGAGTGGTGAATATAAATTCCGCGTTCATTTTCACGTCCGAATGGCAATGTGCATTCTGAAAAAAATTTCACCGATGACGGAAAAATTTTTGCTTCATAAAAAATTAGTTTTTTTTTAATTTGTAAGCACATTTGAAGGCAATTAAAGGCTTAAAATACTACGAGTTTGAAATGAAACGCATACGATATTTTTTTTTTAACTTTAAAACCCGCTTGGGCATCATTTAATTGCACCTGTTGGAAGAGTTTCTCGACGAATAAATGTACCTGTTGGAAGAGCTTCTCAACGAATAAATGTAAATGAAGATCATCGAATGGCCAGATTCCATTGAAATAAAAAAAAAATAGATTCCGCTTTGTTCAAATGTGTGTTTCAGAAAAGGTATGGAAATAATTATGAAAATTTATGAAATCATTCAAAAATAATGTGTTTTAAGGAGAACTGAAAAGCAGAAAAATTAACAAACAAAAGAGTACTGATGCATTTTAATTAAATAAAAACCTTTTCAATTGTTTCACTAATTAAAAGTAATTTTGAAACTTTTGTTTGTCAATTTTTAATCAAGAACAAAAAATGGCTATCTTGTAGAAGTTATATTCATAACGTCCTTTCAATAAGTTTTTCAAAAGAAACGAATCGCTAAAGCTCGTTACTCCTTGATCGATAAATACTTTTTAGGAGTACTTTAAATTCATAAAATTTAATTTAAATTCATTGTATTCAAAGATAAGAACTTTGGGATTATTTGATTAAATCAATCGTTTTCAAAGCTGAATATGTTTTGAAGATGAACAATATGTTTTTTTGAGAAATTTGAATTTAAATTTGAGCATTGGTTCGACAAGTATCGATCAAAACATTGGTTGAATGATCTGTCATTTTCCGATCGAAACCAATTTCTACCCGCAGTTGAACAAACCTCTTACTAATTTTGAAGATTTGACCGATTTGACATTTCACTGCGGAATATATTTTCACTGTGGTGAGTTCACGTTCACGTTCGAGTTCGAGTTCACAAGAACTGTAAACCGGGCTTAACGCGGAATTCATATTCACCACTCTTGTTCGTTTTCCGTTTTCACGTTCGCTCAGTGCGTTTAGGGTACACTCAGAAATAAATAAAATATCAAACAGTTATATTTTAGGTATTTTCACATATCTCCCTCTTTACGCACACGGATATTTCTCATGGTGTAATTACTGGGATATTTCTCACTGGGAAATATTTCTGCGATTAAAATTTATGCATTGAGAAATGTTATGGAACGACACCTGGTGGTCAGAAATAAAAGTTTGAACCGTAACGTAAAGGCAAACGCTTAAAGCAGAAATAAACAGAAAAACCAAACGAAAATCGTTTGATTTTCGTTCATGTTCTATGGTCAATGTGCATAATTGACCATAGCATAAAAACATGTGCATTTCACTGGTAATATTACTTGCTGCAATTGAGTCCATCCTTTTTTAAATATGATTCAGATAAATATTTAAAAAGAATGGAATCTGCATGCAGTCAAGTTGAAAGGCATTTAGCAACTGAAGAATCTAGCATGTGCTCATACCAGTTTAGTTAGAACTCAAACGCACAAAGCGTTTGTTTGAACAAAATAATATATAATTTCTCGGTTATTAAATTTTATGCATTGGATCATTACACGCCAAGAAATTATTCGGATGCATAAATTTAAATATCTGAAATAGTTATTTTTTAATATTTCTGGATATTAATGTCCGAGAAATATCGGAGTTATTGAAATATAATAATTTTCATATTTTTTTTATTTCTGAGTGTACGAACACAGTGAGCGCGAAGCGAACTGCGAAACGAAATATTCATTCACCGGATGAATTTCGCAAGTTCGTTTTTGAAGGCCGGCCACAGTGCACGCGAATTGCGAAGCGGTTCAACACTGAAAAAAACCTTCTGTGTTTTGCAAAAATTATTCACACGTGAAAAAATCTTTGCAAATTTATTTGCAGAATAAAAACTGTGAGCGGGGAATACGTACCGCGCAAAAAAAAAACGCGTTAATTCCGAAAAACCAAGATGGCAAAAAACACTGCTGAAATCGCATAAAACACCCATAACGTGGGTATTAGGTGAAAGGAATCAACTAGTAGAAGTCGAATTTTGCAGTCTAATCTTAAAATCCAATCCGGCGGCTTTCGCTCAACTTTAAAATATTTCAAATGACTGCAAATCGCATGAAAACAAATCTACCAAAACTATGACAAAAATAAAACAAAATTATGAAAAGATATTTTACAATATTATGACAACAAAAATTACGAAACGCTGACAAAACTTTGTGAAAAATACTACAAAGGTGATAAAAATATTAGAAAAATATACCAAAACTTTGATAAATTTGACATTAAAATGGCAAAGCCATGACCAAAATATTAAAAAAATGTGTCAAAAATTAATTAAATTGACTAAACTAAATAACAAAAAAAATACAATAACAACAAAACACGAAATAAAAACTTTGACAAATATTTGACAACATTATTGAAATGAAATATAAATATGACAAATATAATATTGTCAATTTCATGAATTTTTAGACTACTGAGAGAATCTGATTTGACAGATAACAATTCCGCACTCACTAACACCATCATATTGTTTATATAAACTATATCATGTGCTAAAAGTTGAAAAGGGACTATATGAAAAAAAGACCAACATCAGAGTTCAGTTACTTCAAATTATTTCTACCAAAAAATCAACTTTCATACGCACCGTTGCCGTCTTTAACAAACTGCGCAGATTGCACCTATTTAGACCCCCGTGCAAATAATTTGCGCGCAGTAAAATTTGCTCACAGACCTATACATAGACAATGACAAATATCGATATTCTTTACATCTTTGGATAAATTGTATTAAAAACAATTGCGACTGGTGTGTCAGTAAAAATTGTCAGTGAATCCATAATTTTTTGGCTAATTTCAGTATTTCGAAAAACGCCCGAAATGCATGAATTATTTGTTCCACTTACATTCTTGTACCCTAATGTACAGAATGCATTCTGTTTTCTGTTCGTTTCTTTTCATTTGTTGATGGGTCAATTTTCGTTATTAAACTTTTGGTTCGCATTTCATAATAATTTTCGCCAAAACAATAACGATTGTGCCGTTTGGAAATGTGATTCGAAAATCAGAAGCGAGCAACGGCTGATTTGAAAAACTGACACTGGTTGTCTATGTGTGAGTCAGTGCGAAAATATTTCTGCGTGGAAATTAGTTGCACAGGAATCTAAATAGGTGCAATTTCCGCAATAACATCTTCTTTTCATACTGAAAGTCTTACCCGGTACAACCGTGTTCGATGATTACTCTTGTATTTGAACTCGCCAATTGAGCTACACATATCGCAAGCCCATAGATTTGTCTTTGTCATATTTTGTCATTTTTTCTCCATATTGGCCATATATTTGTAACACATTCTTTATTATATTTTAGGATTTTTGTCATTTTTTGATAAACTTTTGTTATTTTACTGTCGTAATTGTCATCATTTTGTAATTTTTTTTACATGTATTTAAAAGTATTTTGTTATCTTTTTATTTCATTCTTTATAATTTTGTCAGATTTTTGTTATTATTTTGTCAAATTTTTGTCATATTTTTTTGAGAACTTTGTCATATTCTAGCTCATTTGTCTTATTTTTTTCAATTGAATGTCAAATTTTTGCCATATTTTTACCACCTTAGAAATATTTTTTTTATAGTTTTATATATGTGTCAGTTTTGTTATTTTATTGTTAATTTTTTTTATTACTTTGTCATTTTTGTAAATTAGTTGGCCAATATTTATCCATATATAAGTTCCGTCAGGTCATTTTATTGTCAAATTTTGATTATAATTTTGTCATATTTTTTTTTATTTTTGTCATAGTTTTGCTTTTTATGTGAAATTTTTCTCATATTTTTGTCTAATTTTGTAATATTTGTTATATTTTTCAGTATAATTTTTTCAGCATATTAGTCGTGTTTTATTCAAAGTTTTGTCATTTGTCATTATTTTGTTTGTCATATTTTTGTCATAGTGCTTTCAAATTTTTGTCCTTTGTCAACTTTTAGTAATAGTTATTTATATTTTTACCACAGTTTTGTTATATTTTTGTCATTATTACTTTATTTTTAAACACTTGTCATATTTTTGTTAATTTCTTTCAATGCTTTTCTGCAGTTTTCTCAAAATGTTTGTTAAATTTTTGTCAATCATTTTTCATCTACTTTTTGAGCCCTTTTACTAATTACCTATATTGTGGATGATTCATGCGATTTTCAGTTATTTACTGCCCTTTGAATTAAGCGGAAACCACCATCTTTGATTTCAAGATGGCGTCGAACAGCCAAATTCGACTTCTACTTATTGAGCCCTTTCATCGAATACCCAGATGTGGGAGTTTCATGCTTTTCAGTCACTTCCAGCATTTTAAAGTTGAATAGAAGGGGACATATTGGATTTCAAGATGGCGTCGGACAACGAATTCCAACTTCTATCCGTTCAGTCCCTTCGCCCTATACACATATTGTGGCACCGGTCGTTTATTGCCAGTTAGATTTTGTTTCAATTGAAAAAGACTGAGAAAATCCACGCTAAAAAAACCGTGCATTTTTCATAACCAACACAGAAAAACGGCAATGATAATTAAATAAATAAACTTTTGAAAAAGATTTTTTTATAATTATCATTTGCGATAAAAAATATCCCAGAGAATATCTTCAGTGTATGTCCGGATGAACTGGATGAATTCGCGCGATCGAGCCGGCTCTTCGCAAGAAAATTCGCTTGCACTGTGACCGGTCGATGTTTTTTTCAACGTGTTTCAATGAGAAGCGGATTTTCGCGCGAATTAGAAATTCGCTTCGCGCTCACTGTGAATTCGACCTTACACTTCGAGCGGAATGACAGTGAACGCGGAAAAAAGATTCCGCAGTGAAAATCGGGGGAATTGAAATAAAACCAACTTTAAAGGGTTTTGAACAAGGAAATCAGCTCAAAAATAATCTTTCAACCATTCCGCATCTATTCCACCTATTTTCGCAGCCATGAAATGCAGCATAGTCGAGTTTGAAAAAGTTTGAAAAAATAGTTCACAGTATTGTTTAAATAACCATCGTCCACACTTACCCCGTGTACCTTAATTCAAATGTTGGCAAAGCCTTTACAACACGTAACAATCCTATAGGTATATCTCCTATAGCTTAATCTTACCAAACTGACATTTCACTCTGACTATTGGGTTAGTTTTCAAAGTTTTCCAAAAATTAGACATTGTACTTAGTTGTTTACGCAGCCTGTTGGTCACCATAATCAACTTGACAAGTCAGGTTGAGGAAAACAATAAGTTTTATACAATTTATTGTATACAATAAAATAACAATTACAATATTGTACTTAAGGAGTACAAATGGTTGAAGTTTTATAACACTGTACCAATACATGAAAAGGATGTATCTCCATATATGGCGTATCGAGAAACACGCTTCTGAAAAAAAATACAACCTATTTTAAATCGCTAATTAAAAATCACTTGAAATTTTCTGCAATTTTTGACAGTCAAACGATTTTTAGAAGCATCCCCTGTATGTTTGAATAGAGGAATATCAATTTTCATGAAAAACGTCACGTAATATTTTGTCTCTCTTGTTTATATACCCTTTGCTATTTTCTCATTTCTAGCTTTAGTTTTAAGCTCATTTGCAACTATGTTTTTATGTGGAATAAAGTGTCAAATCTTTACCAACACATAAAAAGGATCAATCTCCATATATAACGTATCGAGAAAAACGCGTTTGAAGAAAAAAATACAACTTATTTTAAATCGCTTATTGAAAATCACTTGAAATTTCAGCTTTTGATGAAAGACAAACGATTTTTAGAAGCATTCCCTGTATGGTGGAATAGAGGAATAACAATTTTTGTAAAAAAAAAACAACGCGCTATCGTAGATAGAACCTAGCTCACGTAATATTTTGTCTAACCTGTTTGTACACCCTTTGCTATTTTCTTATTTTTTGCTTTAGTTATAAGCTCGCATTCATTTGCTTTTTATGTTGAATAACAAATCAAATTGATTATTTTGAGTTTGTTTGCGGAGTAGTAGCAAAAAATTGTTCCGGAGTAAAGGGTGTATATCAATGTGATGGCAGTTCTGGTTTTAGAATGTTTATAGGTAGATCGTTTACTGAAATTGAGTTTTTAATGTAACGGAATACTATTTTCTCAGAAGGGTTTTACCGTTCACGGTGTGTTCGTAAACAGTTTACGAACGCGCCGTAAGTAGTGCAAATGTTGACCTATCATGAGGTTTTTGTTTACTTTTGGAGATAGATCCTTTTCATGTGTTGGTACAGAACAGAATTATGTGAGAATGGATTTGGAAAAATGGAATGTTTATTACCTTTACGGGAAGATAGCTGTTGATTTTTTGTTCCAATTTATGCTCCTTGCCTTCAGCTCCGTAAATAAAGATGACCGATCTGTGGATTTGGGAACATAACCGGCACAGGAAACCGGTAATGCACGCTTCTTCTAGACTGCCCATGACGCCGGATATTGCTAGTATCGCTCAAAAATCCGTTAGGTTCCACAATCGAGTTTGTAAAAACAATTTCGTTTCCGTGGAGTGAAAAAGTATGATGGAGCTGTGCTCAGATGGTTTTGTTAGGTTTTTCTTCTTGATTTTTGTTGTGACGGTGATTGACAGCTAACACGAAAAAACTCAGCTACTTACACGGAAAAATTGGGTTATTCATAAAAAGTGTAGCACTTACACCTTCAAAATTATTAATCGGTTGTTGCTCAAAAATTGTATTTCACTAATGCAATTTTGGGTAGTCAATATACAGATGTAAACTAAAATTCGATTATTCACACGCTAGAAATTATTAAACCATTTACGATTCAAAAATAACCATTTTTGACCTTTTCCCGGGAAATGTCATTTTATGAGTTCTCCATGAGAAGTCATAAAATGACTTCTTGGGGAGAAGTTCGAATATGGTTATTTTTCAATCGTAAGAGACAGCACCCTAGAAGTAGGGAAAATGGTTATTTTTGAACCGTAATTCGGAAAGCAGAATAGCAAATTTGGAAATTTTCAAAATTGTAGCTAAAAAATTCAAACAAATACGAGTTTTCATTTTTTATATTTTATTTCTTGTTTGTTAAACATGTATGTTAACTGTACAGGCTTTCAGGTTATCGACAGTGAAAGATTCCTTAACAAAACTGTTTTCAGATTCTGCTCCGTCAGAAGCTTTTCTAAATGCCGCTTTTTTTACGTTCGACTGGTTTTACTGATGGATGTGGCCAAAAAGCATCACCTGCTAGCAGTAATAAAGCCAAAGTTAAATTCCTCCAAGATAGCCACCAAATCCAAAAACGATTCTAGTCACAGAGCGGGGCAGCACCGGAATTAATGGACCCATTCACCCTACATGGGCATTCCGACAGGCTGAAAAAACACTCCAATCCGTCCAATGGAAAATACTACCGAAGTGGAACGGTTTTCCGGTAACCCTAAAAAAGTTGTTTTCAGAAAAGAATTTGAAAAAAAAAAGTTAGGAATTCACATACTTGACTTACTTGAGAATGCTAACGCTCGAGTTTTGGTCCATCCAGGCCAGGGTGGTGCCAAAGCTGTAGGCTCAAGCCAGCTTCGGAGTGTTTCCGATGATCCAGCTGTCATTCCGAGACTTCCGAAACGGCTTCTTGACATTTTGATCTGAAAGATCCATGTTGCAGAAAATTCAGTTAGGAAAAAATCCCGACAGCAAACAATTCTATCAGTTTCACAACGGCCAGTCCGACCCGATTCAGGTTTCCGGGTGGTACGGAAAATGACCGTACCAGCTTTTCAAAGCTCCCGATTGAAGGAGATCCTCCAGATTTCAGCATCCTATTCTGGAATAAACAATTCGAAATTCAGTTCTAGTTTCGATCACCTATAGCAAATAATTGACTTCCTTCAGAAGAGGATGTTCGCCGTATGATTTTGATCCCTAAAGCAGTATAAATTGATTAATATTTTCTCCTCGTAAAACGCACCCGGTTGCAGAATCAATCATTTGCAAAATGGCGGTGATGAGGAACAAAATTTTTAAGCATTTTGTGGTTAATGCTTGAGAACTACCAAATTGGTTAAAAAAAATTCTAGAAAAATAGTTGAAAAATAACCATATTGGAGGTTTTGAAGCAAAACTCATAAAATGGTTATTTAAGAACCAAAAATGGTTATATAAAAATGAGCGTGCAGCTCTGTATAAAAGTTTGTTGTTGTTGGAAAGCTTTGGAAGGGGATGTTCAGCATCAACGGTGTCATATATACAGATTTTTCTGTATTATACAGATTTTTCAACGTCAATACAGATAAGATACAGATACAGATTTTTATACAGTTTTTTGAACATTAATACAGATTTATACAGATTTTTTAGAAAATCTAAATCAATTGTTGATGAAATGGTTTCCACGGGCTAACTGAGCTAAATCTTTTTAAACCTTTATCTTTCGAACTGCAGTATACTGCAAATGCTTGCAACAGCACATATAATTTATCCAGACCATTAACTTCTACAAGTAAGCTTTTGTGAAGACTGTAACCATCATTTGTTATAGGTTAGTAGGACCTTTAAGAGTCTCTTTTTCTCAACAGCATAACTTTATTGTTTTCACGGCGAATGATAGCCCACCCAAACAGAGTACACAAATTTTGATAATAAAATCAGTATAAGACCTCTTCTCCTTAAGTTTGATATATATATATATATAGAAAATTCTTATTTCAGATTCAATTAGGTTTGCATCCTCAGTTTTTTAATTCAAAACTCTTTAACTGAATAAACTAGGAGAACACTTTAGAATTTTAAAACAAATTCATTTCTTATACGATATGCAGTAATTTTTTTAAACCAGTCCACTTATTGAAACCAGTTTTAGTTCATAAATACAGGAAAAAATCAGGCGTGATGTTTCTTAGATGAAGCTTTTCATAGTTAGTCCTTAATGTGCTAAGGATTTAAAAATTAGATTTACAATTTTATCGATAACACATGGCAGAAAATTTCAAGCAATATAACCCGAATAGCCAAGACCATGGTATTAATATAATAACAAAACAACGCTTTCCAATTTAACAATCAAGTTCATCGTAATTTCTAAATAATTTTCAACCAATG
This sequence comes from Uranotaenia lowii, assembly GCF_029784155.1. NCBI lineage: Eukaryota > Metazoa > Arthropoda > Insecta > Diptera > Culicidae > Uranotaenia > Uranotaenia lowii. Next base: position 107,916,832 of record NC_073691.1, on the reverse strand, counting down.
ATTAAACATGAAACTATCATAATTTTGAAAGTCACCGTGAAGTACATCGTAAATTTATAATATTTCATAGTTGACATTTCTACCAGAATCATGGTTTCACAGTACTTTTCTAGTGATATTTATTGTTACAATGTAATAAGGTAAGGTAAAATGAAAATCCAAACTATGCGAACATTAGTAAATTTTTGCTTTTTTTGCATTTTTGCAATTTTCCGTGCAGAGAAAATTTTTCGCGCTCAAACTCATTTTCTCCAAGGGATTTTTTTTGTGATTGTCGCGGCCGTAATCAGCTAATCCGGACTAGTTCCGAAATCGAGATTGCGGGATTTGAAAAGGAAGACGACCTTTCAACTCCGGTGATGAGGGTGAGTACTTTTGTTATAATATTCATTGATTTGTAGAGTTATGAAACTGATAGGTACAAATTTCTTTAATTCCAGAAGCTGGCAAAATTAGTTATGTTCCCCGCTCCAGCTTCACGTGAGGCCCGCATACGAAGGCTGCTGACGTGGACAGGATAGACGCCGATGCAAAACGATATCACGCGGATTGGTGGTCTGGTTGACTGATTAGCGGAAATTTTGCCGTGTCCCAGGGAATGTTCATGGAGTAGAGGCTCAAGAGCCACCAGTGTTAAAGTGGAACCATACTATTTTCTTTATTTTTTTTAAATTACCAGTTTTTTTTTAACAAAAACCAAAAATCTGAATAAATTATGGAGCAAACAAACGGAACAGTTTTTTTTATTTCAAAAGAAAATATAAACTTAAATGAAAACAATAATTCAAACCACGAAATTTCACGGTCCTGATATTATGATAAATCATGAAAAAACCTTGATATTCATGATCGTTGAACGATTGAAATTCAAGGGAAAACAATGAATGTTACAGTTCCGTTGAAAAAAAGTGGAAGCTGTAAATATCATAAACTTTATCGTTTTGTGTTTCGAAATGTATGGAAAAAAGTTGATTTTTTCATTGTTAAGTTGCTTAACAACCCCCTTTTTTCATGGTAAATTTTGCCGATACCATAAATTTCACTGTCGAAAAATATGAATTTGACAGTGTATTCATGGTTTCATAAACCATGATTCGCATAGTGCAAACCAAAAATTTCATGGTTGCGTGAAAATGAAATTCATGGTTTTTTCACAATGTTTTTCTATTCGGGAAGAGTGGTATAAGCTCTTATTTTAAATATAAATACTAAAAATAGGTTAAAAAATGCATTCAATAAATTTATGCGCTGGCAAAACTACATGACAAAGATATAAAAAAAAATTGTTTCAATTTAGTTATCGACTTTCTCGAGGACCGCGAGTAATTTTGACTTTGTAGGAAAAAGTTTGTTCCAATTGAAAAAAAAAATGGAAATTTTGAACTAAATTTAATGAACAAAATAAATCTTTCATATTTCTTGAGGCACCAGTCAAAACGTTTTGTAGACTTTGGCAAGGTTGGGAAATAAGTTAAAATCCTAAATATCAAATTCTCAAAAACTTTTTTGAATGATGCCAGATTTATTATTTCGTTATTATTAGATTTGTTAAAGCGTTGTGTTTCTGAAACTTAAATATCTAAGCAAAATTGATTGAATGAAAGACAACAGAAAGGTTTGAAATCTGTTGTACGTATTCATGTAGGTTTATTTTTGGGGTTTAAAAAAAAATATTAAAATGTCTTTTTGAAATCGATTGATTTGAATTTAGGAACCCAAAATCTGTTGAGGTGTTGCTCTGTTGAAATCAATACTGATGTTATGAAATCGCTTGGTACATCTTTGTACCTGAAAATGATCACATTTTCATATGTGATGAAAGAAATTAGAGAAACATGAACTATCAAAGAACGAAAGAACATAAGCCGTAAATATCATGAAAATTTCGAAAAAGATACAACGGCTCACCGACAGGACTTGAACCTGCAATCTCCGCTTCGGTACAACGGCGCGTTAGCCAATTCCACCACGGTGAACGTGATGGAACCGGCGAACACGAACAATCGAGCTCTGCCGATCAACTGCTAGACCTTAGGTGTGTTCAACGAAACCCAATCGAAATCAATTGAAATGGATTGACAGTTGATCAGCTGTTTTTTCAATTGACTTCGATCGATTTCAATTAGACTGTTGGTTGAACAGTCATTCACTAACACTAACACGCTATGTTTGTTGTCATTTTCTTATTCAGCTGTGCTTTTTGAGGTTTCGAGATTCTTTCAGCATTTAATACAGAAAGTTTTAGGCAATTTAATCAAATCAAACGTACCCACTGTATTGTTCGCCATATTTTTAGAATTTTAGACGCGTGCGTTCATTAATAGTCGTAGATCATTTTGTCCGATAACTTCGTTTGTCATCATTATTTAACTGACGTATTTTTTTTCTTTTTCCAGTACGAAAACGGTTCTGGGAATGAAATTCCTCAGAGATGGATGACTGCTGCCAAAACAAGACGGTAGACAGATAAAAACAAATCCGGAAGCCGCTGACGGAAGTTTATCAGAGGCACCAGAATTTAAAAACAGAAAAAGGTTAGTATTTTATTATTTATGTAAGCAGGTTATGAGAAAAAGTGATTATTGTTTTTGTTTAGGTCCCCAATAACTAAACAAACATTCCGGGTAAACATTCCGGTTCCTCGGGTCAGTCAGACGGGTGGCACAGCACTAACAACAACACCAGTAGCAGCTACAGCATCTTCGGCGTTCACCGGACACTCCATCCCATCCTTTACGGCGTCTACATCCCGGTTTTTCCGATAATAGGGTAAGTTTTAATGTTGATAACTTGTGTTTTTTCCTGACGTTCATTGATTCTTTGTTGTTGCAGCTTAAACATGACCAGGCCCAGTGCCCATTCGAACCAGCTAGCTTGGCGGAAGACACCGTAGACGGTGCAAATGCTCTTATCACAGCAAATGCAATCGTTGCCACTAGGAGTGAATCTGGCTGGTAATCGAGGCGAAGGCGCAATTGTTGATATCGGATTCCAATCAGTACAAAACGTCCAGGGTCCTCTAGCCTTTCTTGAGAACTGCTAGCAACTTAGATCCAGTGAATGTAGGATGGTTGACGGTCATGCGGTCGGAAAGTTCGCAGTTCGATTTCACCTTCACCCAATTGTTTACTGCGAAGTCATCCTATCTGCAATCCGGATTTAGACTTAGAACGACGCTATTTGAAGAACAAAGATGAAGGATTTGTGGTGAGTCTTTTTTATTTCAAATAAACTTAATCTTAAGTGCAATGTAATCCGATGTTAATGTAATCCGACGATTGTTTCAGATCAACTATATATCCAAAGATTGGTACCAGTTCGATGATACGGTGATGGACACCAGACGCACCAGACTGACCGTTGAAATGATTACATGGTGTAGATAGATGTGACTAGAACCGGATCTGCTTCTTAAAGGAATTTTGTCATAAAATGCAGTTCAACGATGGCGTATTTAAAAGTAAGTACCTCCATTTTTTTTTATTTATTGTTTAAATTCTATCTTAAAGTTGCTATAGCATTTTGATCGACAACCTTTCTTTCACTCTGTTGTGTGTTAGCCTACTTGGCTGAATGATTCAACTGAATAAAAGCAATCGAAAGATTCCTTTTAATTCAACCACGGTAAATGAAAAGTTCAGATACCGGTATTTCGATAACAACTTACTATCTTTTTCAGTGAGCGTTTTCGATCGATCATTCGAAAACGCTCACTGAAGAAGATAGTAAGTTGCTATCAAAATACCGGTATCTGATCATTTCATTTACCGTGGTTGAATTAAAAGGAATCTTTCGATTGCTCTGATTTAGTTTCACACTCTTGATGTCCATCTAGAGATAGAAACCTTCCTTGAGCCAAGTCCACACTAGGCAACTTGAACTGCGATTTTTGATATGAGACAAAATTTGTTTTCTGTTGTTGAAAAAATTAATTTATATTTTGAATCAAATGTGTGCAAATCAATCAACGAAAAAATCCTTTATTTTCTCGGCACTTTTCTTAAACCTAAATACTTTTCGTGTGTACTTCTTCATTCTCATGAACGTTTCAGAGCATGAGTGTACTTCTTAATTCTCATGAACGTTTCAGAGCAGTTAATTGTACCGGCGTATTAACTTCGAGAAAATGATTGTTGGACAACTCCACAATGCAGCCGGTTAGCAACCCGAATCAGTTCGAAGTGATGATTCCCAGAATTTTTACAGAAAATTTATCGATAATATAGTTTCCGGTTAAGTAGCTTAAGTTCGGCCGAGCATGCCGTTTTGTTTTTGAACTGGTAAGTGGAGAAGTCACGATTGGAATTCCTTTTTTTAATAATCGCTTATACTGGTACCTGCCTGGAATATAAACTTCACACGAGTTAGCTGTATTACTGAAAAAACTTTACACTCACCAACGGGGAACGTGCAAACTTAGATTTTTTTCACAAAGTTGGGTTTATTTTTGCCAAAATTATGAGCTTTTGTTTAATAGTAATTTATTAAAACTACTTTTGTCACGCGTTGAATAATAGCTGGTAACGTTTAAAGATTTCCGAGGGCATATGAAAGTTGAACTATCCGTTGGCAATTGCCCTTGTGTACTTTATTTGATTTTTTCGCTTCAAACCTCGGAACAAATTTAGTTTATTTGAAATTTTTTTAAGAAATGTTACACGATATCGTCATATCATTTATCTTTCATTTTACAGTGTACGCGTCTGTCTTTGTCGAGGACCAGGTGATTTTCATGGCTGTCCAGAACGTGCTGAAATCGGTTCGCACCGAGCATCTGTGCGGACAATCGTCGATTATAACCGACGACGACGACGACACCAACGACTTTAGCCAGGCTCGATGCCAAAGTGATTTGAAATTTAAAAGGTATTCGATCTGTATTGCGTGCAGTAAGCTACTTATTCGAAAGTTACTAGGCATGAGTTAGCCGTTTAAACTTTAATTTTTATTTAATAAGAAATTTAAACAAAATCGAATTTTTTATCTACTTTGTCAATCAAAAACAGTAATTGATATAATTATGTCATTGTCAATTTATTTAAAAATATTAAATCAAAAATATATTTGAATTTCAACTTCAAATACAAATACACGTATTCAGACTACTAATTTGTTAAAAAGTTTGACTGAACATATAATACCCATCTTTTCATCATGTGTTTCATTCAATGTGATAATAAGAATTCAACAGACATCATAAATAAAGTCAAGTGTTTTTATTCATAAACATAACCATAAGTTTTATTTCACATTAACGCGTAGTTTATAACGTTTCCTTTTGTAATTATTACTGAAATACCGGTTGTATTTTCCGAAAAATGTAAAATTTTTGGTTATAGTAATCGATTTATTAGCTTTATCGATTAAAGTTATGCTCTTGTATTAAGAACATTTCAAGATTATGGAAATTATAGACTGATACGAAATTAGAAGAAATCAAAAGACTTTGAAAACGAGCGAGTAGAGTTTTATTCAGAAGTGTTTTCATCGCATGTCATCAACGAACATTCGTTTCCACTGCCAGCTACAGTTGCTTAGAGAAACACTTCGTGAATTACTTTGGAGTGATGGGGTCAACTATATCTGACAGAACCACTTCAAAATAGTTGATCGGTGCTAAATAAATCGATGACGTGCTGGAAAGGCTTCTATATTAAATTCTACTCTTCCATTTTCAACGTCTTTTATTCATTCTTACTTTTTATCCGTCTTTAATTTTCATAATCTTGAAATGCACTTAAAGAACATAACTTTCACCGATATAGCCAATAAATTGATTAACATCACCGAAAATTTTACTGTTTCCGGTAACTATTACCGGCATTTCGGTAATAATTACAGAACATATTGTAAATAATACTGAATAATACAGATTTTTCGGTAATTATTGCAGGTATTTCGGAAAAAATTGCCGATACATTGGTAAATTTTACCGATGGTTCGGTAAATTTTACCGATTATTTTAAAATTTTTCGTAGAAACTTACTGGTATTTCGGTAATAATTACAAATATTTCGGTGAAATATACTGCTTGTTCGGTAAATATTGACGAACTTTTACAGGTTTCCGGTAAAAAAAATCACGGTATTTCGGTAAAATTGATAGATATTTCGATAATATTTACAGGTTTTTCGGTAATAATTTAGGTATTTCGGTAAACGTTACCGGTTGTTCGGTACATATTAACTAGCTTGTATAGTATATCGGTTAAACATTACCGGCCTTTCGGTAATAATTGAAGACATTTTGGTTCAACAATACCGGTTGTTCGGTAATATAATGAGCTGTCATGTTAACAACTGTCAAATTTTGACAGATGATCAGCCGAGTTTTGGTTATTTTTAACCGAAAAAACTCCGTAATATTTGACAGCTGTCACTTCTCGGCTATGAAAAAATTACCGAACAGTTTAACGAACTCCACATGTTAGGATTTCGGTAAAAAAATTACCGAACTCGGTAATTTTCGTTTACTGTGTACGAGTGTGGAGTTGTTGTTTTCTTGGAGGATTGCCAGCTGTTCCATGAGCTGACGAACTTGCGCTTCGAGTTCTTGGATCCTTTTGTCTTTGCCGGTTTCGATTTGTTCCGCCTGAGCCCGCTGCATCGCCGCTCTCTGGTTTAGAAGACGGTTCCGGTACTCCTTGGCGGCCTCTGTTTGAGAAATTCCGAGGTTGACTCTCAGTCGGACGATTGCTTGCTCCTCCTGGAAAACTGGGCAGTTTCGATCCATAACAGAGTGATTGCCCTTGCAGTTAACACAGTGCTTTGGGTTTGGACATTCCTTGTGTGCACCTGCGGCACCGCAATCAATGCAAATAGCTGGATTTTTGCACCGATTCTTGGTGTGCCCATAGGTTCCACAGTGGTAGCACAATAACGGACGAGGATAGTAAGGCCGGGTGGTGACTCTCAAAAAGCCAAAATAAATGTATGGTGGAGGAATGGTGCCGTTTAGTGTGAGAACCATCGAGTTAGTAGGAATGGATTGTTCACCGGATTTCTTAAGAAAGCGGTACACCTTAACGACGCCTTGATCTGCCAGGTACCCTTGAAGTTGGTCATCGGTCAATCCGCCAATGTTATCGCAAGAAACGACGCATTGACAGTGGTTGAGAGTCGGATGATATTCGATAGAAATGGGAGTTTCGTCGATGAGTTTGTCCATTTTGAGAAGCATGTTGATTTGCGTAGGGCTCCTGACTTTTAGAAGGTAGTTTTCCCCCCGGTCGGTGGGATTTCCGCCTTCGATTCGTCCGACAAGCTGTTGAATGCTGGTGGAAATGATGAACGGATTTTTGGGGAGGTTGAATCCGGTGGCTGGTTTAAGACGGAGAAATTGGACATCGCCGTGTTCCCCTCTGGGATCCATCCAAGATGGAACAGTTCTCAGGTTCCGATTTCCTATTGGGTTTGGTGTGTTTCCCCACACCGGGGGAAATTCCCCCATCGTGCCAAAAGAAGCGATAAACTTTTTCGTAGCACCAATCTAATTCAGTAGCACTCGCGAAAACTCAAACGAATTGGATGTCCGTGTTTTAGAAAGCACTAACGCGAGCGAAAAATTAATCACGATAACGTAAGAAAAGAAACGTCTGCACGCGACGACAGTTCGAGACGGAATGATGATGTTCGAACCAAGGCCCTGCTGAAGCAGCTATTTGAAGTGGAACCCGACGGTCGGAAAATAACTACGAGTCACGACATGGCGCAGTCGGCAGGTGAGGATGGTGCGGAAGAGTCATCGAACATTTGCGTAAAAAAAAAAGAGTTTTAGTCTTGATACTTGTATAGGTTATTGAGTGAGGTGTGGTAATAGTAAGAACAGAGCGAGTACACAGTAAACGAAAACTACCGAGTTCGGTAATTTTTTTTACAGAACCTGATCTGTAATTCGAAAATTTTCGGTAATTGATGGATCTGACGTCTTGTTTTTACCGAGTTCGGTAGATCGATTCTTTATTTAACGAGGCTCGTTTAATTTTATGTAAACAAATCGCTTTGCCGTACATTTTCGGTGAAAAAACACCGAAAACTGTAAATTAGTGTTGCTGTCAACACAAACGTCAAATTTCGAGCGCACATTTTTTGCAGCTTTGAGCGCAATCGTCTCTTTTTGATAACCGCGATGTGTTAGTGGCGTCCCGCAAAACGCCAACCGTCTCGGGTTTGTTTGCGAGCGGGATGTTTTTCATCGAGAAGCCATGTTGAGCAGTTGTGAGTAAAAGTGCATTTTTTCGCCAACGGTAACCTAGACACATACAATATGAAAAAAATAATTCCAAATTCGGAAAGTCAATCTTTTTGGAATGGTTCCGCTGTTGCCGGCTACGATGGAAAACTCTGAGCTGGTACGATTGGCCCCGGTAAAAGTAAGTACTCATTCATTTTCCCTTTGCAAGAAATTGGTGGTGGTGTCCCTCTTGTTGATTTTTTTTTCTTTGACCCTAACTATGATTTTATATCGATGGGCTGTTTAATCAAAGAAGAACCATTAAGTACTAATTTCAATTCTATTCAATCGAATTCAATTCCGATAGTAATTTGTTTTATTTTCCGTTTGTCTAGAAAAACTAGCTTTCAAGTGTCCGGAAGTACTGGAGAACCTGACTGTGGAATAGCTGGAGGTGGAGGTGACGAATCAGACTCAAACAGAGGTTTTCCGTCGTTTTTTTTTAAATATAATAATGTAGTAATTGAATTGACGTTTGTATTCAACAAATGTCTTAAATAAATGCAAGTGTCTATTCATAATTATTATCACTAGTTCAGTTGTTTCACATTAACCCACAATTATCTTCATTTTAGGCCTATAATTGCAAATTTGATATTATAATGCCGTTGCTGACGGCGCTTCAGGCAACAAATGTTAACTTGACATATACTCTCTAAAAGTCAACTGTGCTCTTAAGAATCGTCTTCTGGAAATGCTGGTAGTTATCGAAAACTGTGAATTTTCGGTTCTTTATTTACCGAAAACTGTAAAATGTTCGATAATTTAAGCTTATGGCGCACAGCGTTTTGCGCGAAATGATTTGAGCCTCGAACCATCTCGCATAATACGTTGGGCATCATTAGCTTGAATTACCGAACGTTTCACCATTTCCGGTAAACGTGAACCAAAAAATTAACAGTTTTCGGTAAATTTTACCGGCATTTCGGCATTACAGATACTTCAGTTAAAATACATATTTTCGGTAAAAATAACTAGAGTTTCGGTAATGATTACAGATATTTCGGTAGAAACCACCGGTTATTCGGTAAATGTTACCGAACTTTTTCAAATTTCTTGGAAAGTCTTACCGGTGTTTCGGTGAGTTTTACCGGAAATTCGGAATTTTTTTCGGTATTTTGGTTATAACTACAGGTATTTCTGTATTATCTACCGGCATTTCGGTAATTATTACAAGTATTTCGGCAATTTCTACCGGTGGTTCGGTAAATATTACCGAACTTTTGAAGCTTTTCGGTAAAAAAATTACAAAATTTCGGTAATATTTATAAATATTTTGGTATTAATTACAGGTATTTCGGTAATAATTTTAGGTATTTCGGTAAACATTACCGTCTTTCGGTAATAAGTACAGGCAGTTCGGTGGCAATCTACCGATTGTTCGGTAATATAACGTTAACAACTGTCAAAATTTTGACAGATGAAAAGATTTGATTAGCCGAGTTTCGGTTATTTTTACAGAAATAGGTCCGTAATATTTGACAGCTGTCACTTCTCGGCCATGAAAAAATTACCGAACAGTTTAACGAACTCCACATGTTAGGATTTCGGTAAAAAAATTACCGAACTCGGTAATTTTCGTTTACTGTGTAGGTCTCTGTGCACAACATAGAAACGAGAAGTTGATTCGACATGTGTGAATAGAGCGAGTAGGTCTCTATTCTGTTAAAATATCGATGCCTGAAGGCTGCCATGTGCAAGAGCGAGTAGGTCTCTGTGCCCGATAAGAGCGAGTAGGTCTCTATGTCCGATAAGAGCGAGTAGGTCTCTGTTATTGAGCGAGTAGGTCTCCAAATAGTAAGAACAGAGCGAGTAGGTCTCTGTGCACAACATAGAAGCGAGAAGTTGATTCGACATGTGTGAATAGAGCGAGTAGGTCTCTATTCTGTTAAAATATCGATGCCAGAAGGCTACCATGGGCAAGAGCGAGTAGGTCTCTGTGTCCGATAAGAGCGAGTAGGTCTCTGATTCAAAATGCGAGCGAGTAGGTCTCAAAATTTTGAAGATAGAGTGAGAAGGACTCTGAATCGATATGAGGGCGAGTAGGTCTCCATATACAGGTTACTAGTGAAAAAAAAAGCAAGCAAAGAAGAAGAATTTTTAAAAAGAAAAACGTTATGCAACAAATAGGACTAAATTATTGAGAAAATCTAAAGAACATGTTGTTTTCTGAACAAATATGTTGAATTTTCAAAATATGTCGGTCTTCTTTTCACAGATAAGGCGAAGAAGAAGCCGCCGATACCGAGCGGGAAACAACACGGAAAAACCAAAAGCGTCAAGGAATTGATGGAAGACCTTGAAAAGGAACGAGCGAAGAGTGCACTGCTAGAAAAGGAGCTTCATCGCAGCCGAAAGATGAACGACGAGCTCCAATCGAACCGTAGCGGTTTGCTACCGAGTACTCCAAATACGGTGTCGAGTTCGAGTTTGGAAGAAACCAAATTGGTTTCTTCAATGAACCAACTGGCTGTGTCGTCCATCAAACTTCCGGAATGTGGGACGGCAGATGATGGCGAAATACATCGCCAAATTTTTGAATCGTGGAAAGATTTGCTAATTGATTCCCTTAAACTGGCAGGGATCGAGGATGAGGCGACGAAATTTATGGTATTTAAGGTAAAGGCTGGCGCTCGGTTGCTTGAAATATTTAAAAGCGCCAAATCCCAACCAGACGCACCTGATGTCGATGCCGCCCCATTTTCGAACGCAATGCACCGTCTCAAGGCATACTTTGGTTCTGGAAGCGATGTTATGCTTATGAGACGAAGACTGGCTCTCCTAGTACAAAAATCCAACGAATCCGATTTGGCGTTCATCACGCGGGTCGGTTCAATTGCACGACTTTGTGAATTCGGACCCGAGAAAGAATTTGAGGAAATCGAAACACCATGTATATCCCGCATGTGATCTTTCCCTCTATTGATCTCTCTTGTTTCTCTAACCCCACCCATCGACTCGGGATTTTAGCCGAGCGAGCACATGGTCGATTGCTTCGGGTTTGCCGCAACTTACGGTCAGATGAAGAAGCAATCAGTGCCGCTCAAGGTTCCGAGCAGACCAGTTACACAGGGAGGTGTTGCTCTGTTGAAATCAATACTGATGTTATGAAATCGCTTGGTACATCTTTGTACCTGAAAATGATCACATTTTCATATGTGATGAAAGAAATTAGAAAAACATGAACTATCAAAGAACGAAAGAACATAAGCCGTAAATATCATGAAAATTTCGAAAAAGATACAACGGCTCACCGACAGGACTTGAACCTGCAATCTCCGCTTCGGTACAACGGCGCGTTAGCCAATTCCACCACGGTGAACGTGAAAATCTTCCAAAATCAATTAAATATTAAAACATAGGAAACATAAATGACTTTCCCTTGTGTAACTTTCAATCATAACTTGAATTCTTAAGCATTTTGCCTTCCGATTTAGACAATTAAAAACATAGTTTAAAAGTTTTCTGTATTAAAATGAAAAGATGCTCAACAAATGCTATTCAAATGTGACAAACTTTTAAAATTTGTCCTAAGGTTGTTAGGTTGCGGCCAACAAAATTGCATGTTTTCATCTGGTGTGAGTTAATTAGCCTTTAATAATAATTTTATATCTAACAAAAAAAACTTTGCAATCTAGATCAGAGATGAGCAATTCGCGGCCCTCGAGACCCCAATGTGCGGCCCGCGAAGCCTTTCCGAATTGAATTATTTTCGCAATTTTTGCCTGGTTCGTTAGATATCATAAAATACCAGCCAATAAACCAGAAATAGTTGATACGGCGATGACTCGTTTAAATATGTAATTTACGTGTTTCTGTTTGCATTTATCCCTCAATCATTCATATTGGTAACTTTTTTCCAGAAATGTAACATTCAATGTGTTTTTCAAAGAGATAAGTGCAATATCATTGTCAGAAATGAAACATTGGAGTTTATTCTTTTTTAAAATAAAATTTTCCTTATTTTTCCTAACTAAATGAAAGTCGGCCTCAAATGGTGGGTTGACATCCTGGAAGGAATGACAAACATAATTCTGGTCCTCACTCGTTCCTACCTCACGCCTCCACGAGTCATATGATCACAAATGACAGCCAGCTAAAAGTGCACACGCAGCTGGCGGCGAAGCCCGGTCAATGTTGTCAACTCGACAATAGCAAAGTGAGGAGGTGCCCCAATCCTAAGGCACCGTGACGATAGGATGTATGGCTGGAGGGAATCTCAGTCGCTAACGGAACCTGTGGGGCACCAGGGCGCACCCCACAGTATACAGCCCTTACTGTGTTACAGCAGGGCAGCTGACCTTTACTTCCCTAGCTACTCGTGGGATCAAAATATGTACACAAACAAACAAATACAAAACAATACAAGTGCCGACTGCTCGTCTCAGCCGGATAATATGGAAGTCACAGAAGGTGAACTCGAAAGACAGCTCTCTAACGAGTCATTCACGGGAGTGCCATCCATCTCATCTTCCGCATTAGATTCACCTGCGGAAATTAACGACGAGAGCGACGATGATGGGGTTAATGTCACCATCAAAACAGCAGAAATGCCGAAAAAAGATAAAAATCTTGACACACGGCAGCTAAGTGGTGCGGCCAAGAGAAGGCTAAGAAAGCTTATGGCCAAGAACGTACCATATGAAGAGGCAATGCGCCTAATTTCCACTGAAAGGAATACGCCCCCTGCAAAAAATGTAAAACGGGCGCGCAGTGGAGATAACGATGGTTCAAACAGTGTGGAAAAATCGAGAGCCAAGAAGGCCAGAGGGCCACAAGCCCCTGCGAGACAGCCATACGAATCAAAGCAAGCTCGACCACAGACCAATGAGGGTCGTGAAGGTCTACATAGGGCCAAACGCCCAATGAGACCAATAGAGAAAATTAAAGGAAAGTCCAAGCAAAGTTCCTCCTATAGTGAGGTTGCTGGTTCTGTGAGGGTAGGCATATTAGCCAAAGATTACCCCAGCACACAGCTGAAAACAGAACAACTGAAAATGGTACAGCAAGCGATTAAACGGGCTGTTCTCGGTCAAAGACAGGAGAAACTTAAACCGAAGTTCGCTCAATGTTCGTACAAATCTGGTTTCATGGTTGTGACGTGTCTTGACCAGGCTACATCGGACTGGCTAAAGCAAGTTACACCATCAATCAAGCCATGGGTAGGAGCTGAGCTAGTCGCCGTTGGAGATAATCAAATCCCAAGATCGGAGATCCTGAAAACTCACCTACCTGGAGCTGCCGAGGACGATATCGGTACGATTCAGGCTACAATTGAAAGCCAAAACGATGAGCTTAGCACTGAAAGCTGGAGATTCTACGATATCCACAAAAAGAACGAAGCTCTCGAAGTGGTTTTCACCGTAGACGAAACCTCGATGAAAGAGTTGGAGAAGAGGAACTTCGTCATATACTATGGATTTGGTTCCAGTAAAATCTGGAAAATAACCAAGAGAAATCCAGAAAGCAGAGCTGTTGAAGGGAACACCACCGATAAAGCTGCTCAAGGACCCGGGCAGCCTAAACAGGGCCTTGTAAAGGACCAGTCGGCGAAAGACCAGGTCCAACCCACAGAAGGAGAGTCGATTAGCAAAGGAAATACTTCGGCAACACTCGATCTCAAAGAACCAGAGTCTAAGGACCAGGGCCAATCTATGGACCAGGGACAAGACTCAGGGACAAACGAGATAAATGAGAATAGCCCCAGTAAATCCAATGCAGATTGCTCACCGGAAGGGACTAGGTTGTTGAACATGGGCCCACGCTTGGAACAAGATCAACTTAAACCAGGCCCGAGTGGAATGAGCAGTTTTAAAGGTAAAGTAACCATCAACAAACCTGCAAACAAAAAACTATCAAGAAACCCTAGCACATGGAGCAAACCAAAAGGAGGAAAGCAAACATGTGCAAATGGCAAAAAGCCGGTGCTTTGCCCCACCACCACGGGCAAAAAACCCCAAAAATGAGCACCCTAAAATGTGTTCAGGCGAATCTTCATCATGCTGTAGGAGCCTCGAGTACACTACTTAGAAGATTCGTCTCCGAAAACCTGGACCTTGCCTTTATCCAGGAACCTTGGGTTAACAAGGGTAAGGTACAAGGGCTTTACACGCCGAATGGTAAGATTCTTTACGACGAAAGAAGCGCTCACCCAAGGGCTGCTTTACTAGTTAATAAAAGAATTAAATTTACTCCCTTTACAGAATTTATCGACGGAGACATCACGGCTATACGAATGGAAATACCGACACCGAAAGGTAAGCACACGGTAAGTGTAGCCTCAGCGTATTTCCCGGGAGATAGCACCGATATACCCCCACCGATGGTAGTAGAATTCATGAGAAAATGCCGGGCACAAAACCAGCAGTTTCTCGTCTGCTGCGATGCTAACGCTCATCACACGCTGTGGGGAAGTACAGACATCAACAATAGAGGTGAGTCTTTATTAGAGTTTCTTTCACAAAATCATATTGAAATATGTAATGAGGGAAACAAACCTACGTTCACAACGGCGAACAGACAAGAAGTCCTCGATTTAACTCCATGCACACCACTGCTTCTAGGGAAAATAAATAACTGGGAGGTGTCGGATGAAGAATCACTGTCTGATCACAGACATATTACATTCGACATAGTGGGAGGAGAAATAATCAGGGACGTTTATAGAGACCCTAGGAACACCAACTGGGATCTCTACAAACACACACTTGAAGTTTGTAAACCTCTGTTGGATGTGAAAATACGAACAACAAAGCAATTAGAGGAAGCTTCAAACAGTTTTACCAATAAGATCATATACGCTTTCGAAGCAAGCTGTCCAC
Organism: Uranotaenia lowii; assembly: GCF_029784155.1. Taxonomy (NCBI): domain Eukaryota; kingdom Metazoa; phylum Arthropoda; class Insecta; order Diptera; family Culicidae; genus Uranotaenia; species Uranotaenia lowii. Next base: position 107,901,779 of record NC_073691.1, on the reverse strand, counting down.
TGATGGAACGTGTTTCGAACAGAAGAGTTCCTTGGTGGAACAGACAACCAGAAAAGTTAAGGAAAAAAACAAGGAGACTTTTCAACAAAGCAAAAGCTGACTCAAACTGGGATGACTATCGTAAGTCCCTAACGGAGTACAATAAAAATATTCGTAAAGCTAAGAGAAGTAGTTGGAGGCACATGTGTGAATCCGTTCAATCTACGCCAGAAGCTGCCAGGCTCCAGAAAGTTCTATCTAAAGAACACTCAAATGGACTGGGTCAATTGAAGAAAAACAATGGGGAGTTCACTACAGACCCAGAAGAAACACTTCAATTACTACTAAGTACGCATTTCCCAGGATCCATTGAAGGGATAGAGATTGTAGACACTCCGGCTGGAAGACCCAGCTCTCCGCAAATCGCGCGCCATCTTTAAACCGTCAATGGTTGACTGGGCGATAAGTACATTCGAGCCATTTAAAGCTGCTGGTGAAGATGGAATTATACCAATCCAAATACAGCAAGCAAAACAAATGGTAACACCTGCCTTGGTAGAGATGTTCGTCGCCAGTATGACCCTCTGTCATATTCCCACTCAGTGGAAAAAGGTACGAGTTATCTTCATCCCGAAACCAGGGAAAAAAGATAAAACTCAACCAAAGGCATTCAGACCTATAAGTCTGACATCCATTATCATGAAAATAATGGAGAAGATACTTGACGAGCACATTAAATCGCAGTATCTTAGCTCAAGTAAGCTAAATAATTTCCAGTTCGCTTACAAAAAAGGTATGTCAACGGTTACGGCCTTAAATACTTTAACACAAAAACTAGAAAAGACCCTAGAGGCAAAAGAAATAGCACTCGCTTCTTTTCTAGACATTGAAGGGGCATTCGACAACGCATCTCACAGTTCAATCGAAACAGCTATGAAAAGACGAGGATGCCACTCGGCAATTGTTGACTGGACTAGTACCATGCTTATAAATAGAACCATCTATGCAAGCTTGGGAGGACTTACAATCAAAGCCACTCCAACAAAGGGATGTCCCCAAGGTGGGGTTCTATCACCGTTGTTGTGGTCATTGATCGTGGACGACCTCCTAAACAAACTTGTATCTATGGGTTTCGAAGTTATTGGCTTTGCAGACGACGTAGTAATAATAGTTCGGGGAAAATATGAGAATGTGTTGTCAAACAGAATGCAATCTGCACTTAACTACGCACTATTCTGGTGCAGGGAAGAGGGACTGAACATTAACCCTTCCAAAACTACTGTGATAGCATTCACTACGAGACGAAAAACTGCACTAAAACCACTAACATTAGACGGGGAAGTGCTAAACTTCGAATCACAGGTGAAATATTTAGGCATCATACTAGATTCAAAGCTATCATGGAATCCGCAGATAGAGCATGTAATAGCCAAGGCTACAATAGCTCTATGGGTTTGCCTCAAAGGAGTAGGGAAAAAATGGGGACTAAGGCCGAAAATTATCCATTGGATATTTACAGCTATAATAAGACCCAAAATCTCGTATGCTTCTTTAGTGTGGTGGACCAAAACTGTGCAAGCTACGGCCCGGAAGAAACTAGCGAAGCTTCAAAGAATAGCAACCCTAGCTATAACTGGCGCTATGCGAAGCACATCAAACGAGGCTCTGAATGCACTACTAAATATACTGCCACTACATCAATTTATTGAGTTAGAGGCAGAACGTAGTGCCTTGAGACTCTCCAAAAACAAAACTCTCTATGAGGGGGATCTTACAGGACACCTTAAAATCCTAAAGATATTTAAAATAAACTCACTTATTGTGAAGAACGATGACTGGATGGAACCCGTTTTCAACCTAGACATACCATACAATGTAACTATCAATAATAGGGACGTGTGGGAGTCATGTGGACCTGCGGTTCCTTCCGGATCAATAAAATTCTTTACTGATGGGTCTAAAATGGATAATAGAACTGGGGCAGGGGTGTTCGGACCTAGACTCAGGATCTCAATTCCTATGGGAAACTGGCCAACAGTATTCCAAGCAGAAGTTCAAGCAATTTTAGAGTGCACTTTAGCCTGTTTGAAAAGAGGATACAGGTACACAAGTATCTATATATTCTCTGATAGTCAGGCCGCTCTTCGAGCACTAAGTACCTTCACATGTTACTCCAAGCTAGTATGGGAGTGTATTGTTGCAATAAGAAACCTGGCCATACGGAACAGAGTATTTTTATTCTGGGTTCCAGGCCACTGCGGTATCCTAGGGAACGAAGAAGCAGACCAGCTAGCTAGGGAAGGATCTCAGGGCCTGTTAATTGGACCTGAACCTTTCTGCGGAGTATCTAGGAGTGCCTTGAATATGGAACTCAAGAACTGGGAAAGCACCACTATTGTCTCCAACTGGAGAACAGCAGAGGGAGCAACTCAGGCGAAAAGATTCATTGAACCAAGCGCACGACTCTCCAAAAACATGTTGAACTTAAGTAAGCACGAGTTAAGAACTTACACTGGTCTATTGACAGGACACTGTCCAACAAAACAGCATCTCAAAAGGATAAACATTATTCAAAACGACGACTGTCGGTTCTGCGGGTTCGAAAAAGAAACTGCAGAGCATCTCTTATGCAACTGCTGCGCCCTCCTTAAGAGGAGAGAGCGTGTTCTTGGGGCAAAGTTAATAAGCGCACAAGACATATGGTTGCATATCAGCCCTAAGAAGGTTATATCATACATCTTTGATATCATACCCGATTGGGATAAAATGCTTAGTCAGCAATCAACTGTCACTTCAACCCATAGTGCAGGTGAGCCTGATAGCATACAGTAACGCGGGGTAATTACCACAATAGATCAACTACTGGTCGCAGTGGGCTCTCCCCTACAAGGAAAAAAAAAAAAAAAAAAGTCGGCAAACGCAAATTAAAAAAAATCGGAAGAATATTTATGAGCACATAATGATGATTTTCATATTTTTGTCAAAGATGAAGTTGTATGATAAATTAACTCAGCAGAAAATTTTTTTGAAAACATTATTATTTTATCAAATTGGAAAAAATGCTAATTTCGTTAGCAATTGAATTAAAACTCAGCATGAAAAGTGCCGGAAAAAAAATTACATTCATGATAAAACCCTGTATTGTAATTTTGTATTTGATTCAAAAAATCTGTGGAAATATTCTCTGAAGTTATACCAAACGTTCAAAAATTCAGTCTTTTCACTTGGTAAATAACAATTCATATTCAAAACGTTAAGATATTTTCTTCAACAGGCCTTCGAAATCTTTTCCCAGTGGCACTAAAGTTTAATTAATAACATCTATTAAAAAATGCTAAAAAACAATAAAGAATGTAGACTCTCCTAAAATTTGCTTGGGAATCTGTGAAATTTTTGTTATTCCCAGGATTTCAGCAAATTTGGTTGACCCGTTATATTGAAAATGTTTTTCGCGAATTGCAGGAAAAAATCAGGGCTTCGTAGGGCCAATTTAAACTGTGGATTTTTTTTGGAAATACGTACAAAAAACCGAAATTTAGATCAGTGAATTTGAACCACAAGATAGATACATAGCTCCAGAAGACTTTAAAAGAAAGTAATAAGTAGATACCGCCAATTAAGATAAAAATGATTATTATATGGAAAGGCGTTAAACGTGTTTGTGCATCGTACGTTTTTATGGAAAAATGTGATGCAAATGATGTCTATGTTTGGAAGAACGAATGTTTGCGAAGAAGTTAAAGCACAGAGAACAGACGTACAAGCTAGCCCACGAAACTTGTGTAAAAATCCCAACACCCTTTTTGAACTAATTTTTGTTTTTTGGCTACGATTACGCCTTTTCGAAAACTGGGCACTTAAAAGTTGATTTGTAACTCTTGAACGGCGCAATAGATGACACTGTTTGCAGTCAGTTTCTAACGTATTTTTTTGGTGATAGCATTTGAAATTTTACACACTTTTTTGACGGTTTTTTGTTCGAGCTTGTACGTCTGTTTTCTGTGGTTAAAGTTAAGTGAAAAACTATTTTTTCTAAGATTTAAAATAAATTATTTGAAATAAAAAAAATCGCTTAAAATTTGTAATTATTACGATTTAACTTTTTATTATCTAGCAAATCTTTTTGTTATAATCTATAGAGTTCGATAAATGATTGACGAGTTTTATTTCATATTAGCGCGGCCTGCCGAGAATATTCTGAAATAAAACTGGCCCGTTGGTTCAATAGGTTTCTCGCCCCTGCTGTAGATAAAGTTCAATTAATGAAATAAATTGTCAATTTGTGAATAATGAATACGTTAAAACCATCAAAACTGATTTCCAAATAGCATATTAAGCGATAAGCTTACATAGAAAACAATAATATAAGTTTTTGGTCGTTAAAGTTCAAATACAGATAAATACAGATTTTTTCATGAGGCCGATACAGATTTTTTAAAAAACCATCTGACAACCCTGTTCAGCATTGAAATTGGGCGAAAAAGGAGTGCAAGTCATCGTGGTGGATGTTTTGTTTTTTTTAATGCGGAAATTGTTTTTTAAATATTTTAACTTGTCGGCTGTATAAATAAATAGAAAACCTGTGATAATAAAGATCTGTGATATACAAACTGTGATATTTACGGTGATCGTCTCACAAGTGCCGTGGAATTTGGTGTTCGTCCTAAAATGAGCGAGCAGGATGCTGCTCCTGATGGAGTAGCATCAACAACACAACCGCTGAGGAGTTCCGAGTCGATAGAAAGAATGGATGACGAGACTGCGGCAACACAACTTAGCAAAGGAGGAAACAATAATGAAGGAACAAGAACCGAACGGACCTACATCAACTATAACTATCAACCGGGTGATTGTCGACCTTACCGAGTAGTTGTGGAAAATACAGACACGGAGAGACGGAAAGTAGTAAATAGACTACAAATCGGAATCCTACTACATCAAAACGGGTTTGATAAATCAATTGATGACATCAGGAAAACAGGTAGAAACAAGGTGACGGTATATGTTGGGAACATTAAAGATGCGAATAGGCTAGCGAACTGCAAAAATTTGCACCTGAAAGGCTATAAGGCGTACGTACCTAAACAATTTGTAACGGTAACAGGAGTTATTTCTGGAATACCGCTAGAGTTAAAAGATGATGAGGTCAAAAATTTTATCAAGGCAAAGGCAGAAGTTGATTCGGTGTTCAGAATGAATCGCTTCAAAGACAAAAAAAAGAACCTACATACAAAATGGGTGTAGTTTTTCGTAGCAATATTTTACCAACTGACATAAGTATTTATTCCGTAATTCATAGAGTCCAGCCATACGTTAGAAAACCAGTCATATGTTTTAAATGTCTACGTTACAATCATTTGTCCAAAAACTGTAAAGAGTCTAAACAAAAATGTCCCAACTGTGCGACAGAGCATTCAGCCGACAATTCATGTAATATTTTAAAATGTTTGTATTGTGATAATAATAATCATAAAACGACTGACAAGGTGTGTCCTAGGTGGAAAAAAGAAACGAGTATACAGACAATAATGGCAAAAAAATGTATGACTTACCAGGAGGCCAAACAATATTTTGAAGTTCCTACAGAAAATATTTTTGATATCCTGATATATCCTGAGGGTTTCTGAAGAATTTCCAACACCAGCAGAATCATACTCTAGAGTAGCAGCAAGTGGTACAGGTTTCCCTCAACATTTACAACAAAAAAAACAATGCATGGAGTCACAACGAAAAAAGGAATAGAGCAAGAAAAGAAAACAAAACAAATGAAGAAGCAGAAATAGTACCAGGTGTAGCAAGTCTTTTAGGAATGAACCACAAAGATTTTGCCAAAAAGAGGAAAATGGAAGAAGAGCCAAGTGGTATGGGACTGTTCAACAAGCACAAAACTGGAGAATTAGAAAGGTTGAGAAAGGAAATAGAAGAGTCGGTTAAAAAACAATCACAAGAAGAGTGGAAAAAACTATTAACAGCAGTAAATATGAAACTTGAAACTATAACAAAAGCTCATGGTAAAACAGGAGGAGAAATAACAGCATGCATTATGGGTGAACTCAATAGAATAGGTGGTCTGTCAGGAGACAGCTAAAAAGAAAGAATGTTCAAGGTGTTACAAGCAAACATACAAAGTCTTTTTAGGAATAAAAATGAGCTTACTCACGAATTGGTTACCCACAATTACGACGCGGTACTACTATCCGAGATTTGGGTTAAACCGGAACAAATTTCTACAGTAAGGTGGAACATACAAGGCTATCATCGTCTACTAGCTCCCAGATATGATGGATTTGGAGGTGTAGGAATATACCTGAAAGATGAATTATGTTTCGAAAATATTCAACTGACGAGGTCAGACGATTTTGAAACACTAGGACTGTTTATAACTAAGCTGAAACTAGCTTTAGCAGTAGTTTATATTAATCCAAGAATAACAATAAATAACCTAGAAACATCAATATCAATATTCTACAACGAACTGTCAAAATACGAAAAAGTACTATTAGGAGGAGATTTTAATAGTCACAACGTAGTTTGGGGATGTCAAGACACAAATTCTAAAGGCAAAGTTGTACATGATGCCATTGTAAACTCAAATTTGATGCTAATAAACACGGGAGTACCCACATTTATACCTCCAGTAAATAATCAAAGACCTAGTGCGATAGATCTTACACTATGCTCGACAAATCTTTTTGATAAAGTTCATTGGAATGTAGCTGAAAAGACGTTTGGAGGGAGTGGTCATTTGATGATTGAAACGTGTTTAGACTTGGTAGTTGAATCAAAACAAAAGTGTTATTTTGACAGAAAAAAGATAATAGAGGAAATATCACAAACTAAACACTGGGATTTTGAAAACTTGAAAGATTTGTCGAACCTTACTAAAAACATAAGAAGTAAACATAAAAAAATAAGCAATCACACTCCAAAGTACTACTGGAGCTCTGATTTATCCCAATTGTATGAGCAGAAACAACACGCTCTGCGAGAATATTATAAATGCAGTAACAGTGAAAACTTGATTCGATGGAAAAAAATCCTCAGCAGTATTTTTAAAAGCAAAAAACCAACACATAAAAGATAAGATGATAGAACTATCTGGTTCTATCGATCCCAGAAATACTCGAGAGAATTGGAAACTAATAAAAAGACTAAAACTTCGCCCAGTAACCAACCCCAAAAACAATCCAATCGTTAATAATAGAGAAATGGCTAAACAATTTCTCATCAAAAACTTCGGACCTTCAACTACAGTAGAACCCCTTCAACCGGAAAATAACACAAGAACAAATATAATTAACTTCCAGAATTGGAAAAAATTTCTAAAAAATAAATCACAAACATCGTCCCCGGGTACCGATAACATTGACTACGGGGTATTGAAAAATTTAGATCTACAATCCATATCGAAAACTATTGATTTGCTTAATGAAATGTGGAGAAAAGCTATGTTAGACGAACACCTGAAAGAAATAAAAATAATCCCAATCCTTAAACCAAACAAACCACCTAATGAAGTTAGCTCTAGCCGACCTATTTCACTCCTACCAACCTTAGTGAAAATGCTAAATGCAGCTGTCCTTGAAGACGTACAGGAAACGTGCAAAATCAACAATATTCTTCCAGATCTTTCCTTCGGATTCCGTAAAGGAATGTCAACAGAGCATTGCCTAACTTTCGCAACAAATCTGATCAAAGCAGCAAGAAGAGATAAGTATACAATCATCGGTGTTTTCTTTGATTTCTCAAATGCTTTCAATACAGTGGATGTGAAAAAACTTTATGAAATAATGATAAACAATGGTTTCAAAAAAGACACATGTACATGGATTTATAATTTTCTTAGTAATCGGAAAACATTAGTCTACACTGATCAAGGAATTGTCAGTCAAAAAATCTCTACTGGAGTACCACAAGGAGATGTAATGTCACCTGTACTGTTCAATATATACACTGCCTCATTACACAATACAAACCTTGATCCTGAAGTAACAACTTTACAGTTTGCCGACGATTTTTTCAAAATCGTCAAAGCAAAGTCATTGGATTTAGCCACGAGAAAAATGCAAGCAGAGATAAATCAGTTTGTAGAAAAAGCTACAGAGTTGGGTTTACTACTTAATAGCACGAAAACTAAAGCAATGCTATTTAAAGATAGTGACAAAAAACTCCAACTGACGATGGCAGGTGAAAATTTAGAAACAGTCAGAAGTTACAAGTACTTGGGAATAACACTTGATCAGATGCTTAGATATGGTATACATATCAAAACGCTAAAACAAAACATTCTAGATAAACAAAACATGCTGAAGATTATTAGTGGAATCAGATGTGGTGGTACACCAAAAGTAATGATGCTTTACCATAAAGCCTTGTATGGTAATTTTCTGAATTACGGGGCTGTTGTTTACGGGGCATCAGCCAAAAAATACTGTGATATGCTAGAAGTAACTAACAGACAATGTTTACGTATAGCTACAGGATGCACGAAAACTACACCCATAAACACTTTAGCTGCTATAGCTGGAGAAGAACCCTTGTCAATCAAAAGAGATTATTTAGCCAAAAAACGAATAGCCTTACACATACACCGGAATGATTTAATTGCTCAGCAATTACATTCGTTAGACCTGTCAAATATACAAAATGAAACCCAATATACCTTTATAGAAAGAATATACCTGCAAAATGTCCAAAAATTCCAAATGATATACACCGAAACAAAACCTGATATAGAAATTAATGTCAAAGTTGAAGAACAAATCATAGGTTCAGGAATGAAAAAGAAAGAAACATCTCCGATTGTTCTGAAGAAAACCGCACAAGAAATGATAAACAACCAATACGGCCACTTAGATCATTGGTACACAGATGCTTCAAAAAAGACTAATAAATGTGGAATAGGAATTTACGATGCGACCTCCGGAAACAGTTTGAGCATGGGTTTAGTCAATGATGTAAACATTGCCACAGCTGAATTATTAGCAATAAGAGTAGCGCTGGAACAGGCAGAAAATAACACAAACATTGGAGTAGTTATCTTCACAGACTCACAAACAGCTTGTAAAATTATCAAAAAAGACCTAAAACAACACAAATTTGATCAAATCACTCACGACATATGTAAACTTGCCACAACTAAAAGAACCATCATTCAATGGATACCCTCCCATGTCGGGATAGAGGGAAATGAACACGCAGATTTACTAGCAAGGACTAGAGGAACAGATATTGCTTCAAAATAAACTACGTTTAGATGATACGTACAGAAGATTTAAATATGAATCTCTCGAATGTACAAATTCCTGGTATAAATACATGGCTATCCATGAGAAAAAAGGAATGAAATATTATGAATTCCAATCGAATTTCAGTAGGAAACCATGGTATTGGAATATGGACTTTAGCAATATTCAAACCCGAATGTTAAACCGGCTAATAAGTGGACACGATTATTCACCATACTATTTGGGAATTATGAAAATACGAGATACGAAACTTTGCGAATTGTGCCAAACGAATTACACTACAGAACACGTTCTCCTGCACTGCGTGCAATTCAATCATATTAGAAATCATTATGATTGGGATCGTTTTTCCAATCTGATCGAACTGATTCAGAATTTCGAAGAAAGCAAACTGAAGGAAATACTCAGTTTTTTGAAAAAAGCAAGAATTAAAATTTGAAAAACTCCAAGACGACAAATCGAAAAGAAAAAAAAATTACATGAAGGAACACCCTAGGCTGAAATAGCAAAACCAATGAAAAGTGGCGGTATAGAGTATCAAACTCTCGGCCAAGCTGTCAAAATCATACATACATACATACAGCATTGAAATTTTCTTTTTTTGATTCCCAGTTGTGCTGTCAACGAAACGTGTTGTTTTTTTCGGCTGGATTTTTATTCTCGGGGTTTAATTAGAAAATCGTTCTAAAAATCGTGATTTTGGATCGAGGAAGTATAGTTTGGAATAGTGATTATAGAGAAACAAACATTCAGTTGTTTTTGGTTGTCACGGGCCAGAAAAACTTTTTCAAAGTGCGGGAGGACGCTTAAAACAAAGTGAGGTTAAGTGATAAAGATGAGTGTACTAGAGCCTGGGGAGGGCAAACTCCCCAGCCCACCGAATGAGTCAGTAGGCGAAAATGCAGGAAATAAGAAGACACCGGAAAATTTTGTTTACACCAACATGGATTGCGGTCCATACAGGGTGTATGTTGAACTTCGGAACCCCACGGAAGAGACACCAAAAATTAACAAATTTACTCTCGGGTCAATGCTGCGATCAAAGGAATATTTCAAACGTTTCATAACGGATATGAAATATGCTGGACGGAACAAAATTTTGATTTTCATGAGCACATTCAATAGGGCGAATCAACTCGTTAAGTTTTTAAACGAACCTGACCAACCATACAGAGCTTACGTACCAAAACACCTGGTGTGCATCACAGGTGTATTGATGGGCATACCGGAATCAATCAAAGAGGAGGATATTTTGGCTGACATCGAGTGTGATGTACCAGTCCTGGAAGTAAAGAGACTGAGCAGATATCAAGACAAAAAAAAAGTTCCGTCAAATAGGGTGAGCATCACATTTCGAGCTAATGCTCTACCAGATCGTGTCAAATTGTTCTGTTGTGCAGCACGAGTGAGACCTTTCATACAGAAAGTAGTGGTCTGTCAAAATTGTTTACGGACCAATCACAGAACAGACAACTGCAAGAGCGCAAGGCGTTGTCAGAACTGTTGCGAGAAGCATGACAGCGAAAATGATTTTCGAAATTGCCAGAGCCAAACGAAATGTGCCAATTGTAGAAGTGAAAATCACACTTCAATGAGTCCGGATTGTCCAGAAATTAAACGACAAAGCCGGATCAAATCCCTTATGTCCAAGCGTAACGTTACTTTTGTGGAAGCAGGTGAACAAATCCCTAGATACGGGGCAAACATGTACGATATTCTCAACAATGACGAATTTCCAACATTGGACGAATCTTACCGAAGTATTGCTGGAAGCAGCTCAACATTAGTGGAGCAATGGGCGCAGACCAACAACGAGAGGACGCCCATTCGTCCTGCAGTCAAAATCGGAAATTCTAGCCAGTCAACGCAACAGAAAGGAGTTAAGCGAAGGAAACAGGAGGATACCAGGGCATTCCAGACAACAGAGCAACGGAATGCTATCATCGAGGCAACGAGCTCAAACCGTCGGATGGGAGCAGCTACAGGAAACCCGTATAAAGTTGACGACAACGAACGTTTTGAAAATACTGTGCAGCAAATGCTCAACAAGCTTCGAAATGAACAACAATCAACACTTATGAGATTCTACGCCGATTTCATCGCGCAAGTCGGCGACGACGAAGATGCGAAAGCAAAATTCAAACAGTGTACAAGGAAGTATTTCGATTTGGCCAGCGAAGTCATCAGCAGGTAATCATACATCGTCACCAAGAAGGTAAGCACCCCCATAGTTCAAACCAGTAAAAACTCAATCAACAAAATGTATAACGAACTAAAAATATTTCAATGCAATGTCCAAAGCTTAAACAAAAATAAGTGCGAAGTCTATAGATCTATGGTAGATGGTAACTACGATTTTGGTTTACTATCAGAAACCTGGATTGACCCCCTTTTGGAAAATACGAATAAATACAAAATTAACGGTTACCATCACATATCGAGTTCTCGACTTGATGGTTATGGTGGAGCAAGCATTCTACTAAAAAAAAGTTATAGCTTCACAGAAATTAAAGTACCCAATTTATCTGAAAAGACGCAGATAGTCGCTGTTTCAATTTTAAGTTTAAAAATACTTCTAGTATCGGCTTATATCAGTCCCTCGATTCACTTCAACGACTTCAAAGATGATATTACCCGTTTGTTTGATAAAATTGAGCCATTTAGACAAATTCTCCTGGGCGGTGATTTGAACTCACATCATAAAGACTGGGGCAATAGTCATTCTGATAAGAAAGGATTGTTCTTGCTTGAAAAAATCAGCGAACTGAACTGTACCATTCTGAATGATGGATCACCAACCTTTGTTCCTGTAATGCTCAATAAACAACCATCAGCTATTGATTTAAGTTTTTGTCTCTTGGATTTACCTTGCCAGCCAAAATGGAAAGTTCTATCCCACGGTGTAGGAGGAAGTCATCATATGGCAATTGAAATTATAATAGAATATCAAAAACAAGGTCAAATTCGATACATTTATAATAAAGGCAATATATTGAAAGAGGTTGAAGAGCTTGAGGACTCTGAGGTTTCAAATATAACTGATCTTAAAAACCAGATTTCAAAAATTAAAAAGAAAAACAGAAGAAAAGACAATAAAGTTCCGAAGTATTGGTGGTCAAAAGATGTTGAGGAAGCTTGGCAACAAAAAACTGAAGCTCGCAGGCAATTTAATAGACAGTCGAATTTAGAAAACCTATTAATATTTAAACGAAAATCTGCGATATTTCAAAGACGGAAAAGGGAGGAAATGAAGGCCAAATTAGACGAATTTATCGATGAAATTGGACCCTTCACGAGTTCTAAAGAACTCTGGTTCAAAGTTGGAAGACTCACAGGTAAGCGAATTAAACAAACTGAAAATAACACTCTAATTGACGATCCCACTGCGGCCAACCTGTTTCTGGATAAGCACTTTGGCCCGCATGAACATCACGACTGGATTAATCCGTATCCTATCGCTACCAACGCAATCATCAACTTTAGTAAATGGTCCAAAATTCTCCATTCAAAAAAAGTTCATTCTGCTCCCGGTGAAGACGGTATATCATATGAAATCTTACGTAAACTTAATCCAACGGTAGTATCAAATATCATAGCAGAACTTAACCAAATGTGGATGAGAGGGTTTCCTAATGACGAACTAAAAACAATCAAAGTTGTGGCTATTCCTAAGCCTGGTAGAGACCAATCAAGTCCGGAAGGAAAACGGCCAATAAAGCTTAGTTCTTTTAGAAATGGGACAGTTACGAATGCCTGTATCTAAAAAACCATTCGTTTGAACGAAATACTTTCTATGAAGAAAAAGAAGGTAATGTTATTATCTTTCATGAAAAAATTTGAAAAAAAATATTTACCGTTTTTTGCTAAAGAAATTTCTACTTTATTCTTGGTATCTCCCATTGGCCGGCGCACACTTTTTTCAGCCATGGTATTGATCAGTTTCTCCAACTTATACTTCGTAAAATCTATATTTTAGGTAGCTTCACCCTCCTTCTTCAATTTCTGATACTTTTTGGTCCAATACTTCTCTGGAAACTGGAAACTGGAAGCATTTTAGTGGATACAGTTGTTTCGAAATGATCAAATTATATTATTTTTGACCACATTTTTGAACGTTTTTTTTTCGGTACCGGTTTTACAGCTTGAGAGTTTTGGAACTATCAAAAAATGGTTGTTTGAGGTTGGATTTCAATGAGTCATCACTAGGCAACACTTTCAGCTTATCGGAGAAAATTGTTTTGGACATTTCAGCGATCTACCCTAAGTTTTTCGTTTATTGAAAATTAAAAATGCTGGTATGAGACTTGACTTCCTTGATGATCCTTAACCGTTGTTGCCGATCATGTGCTTCTCTCCAATGCTTGATTTTAACTTTGTGGACATTATTGACAGTGTTTGCATACTTATCCACCACAAAAACTCAGTAATTCTTTGAATAATCAACGGTGTTGTCAGCTATCAACTTGATAATGACGTATTTTCAAGGAAACTGTGCAAAATTATTTTTTTCTTTTTCTCTTGCATCGTACATATCTCAAAAACGCGTAAATTTTAAATTTTGAAAAAAATAGGGCGAATAGTACTTTTTACAGGCAACAAAATGCTGTCAAAATTTTCAATATTCAATAACTAGTTAACGAGCTATTAGCAAATGAAAGTGTCCCATTTCTAAAAGAACTAAGCTTTATCACTCGTACCCTCACTCACTAAAATCGTCAACTCAGCTGTGTTGACAGATCTACAACGGCATCTAGAAACCAATAAGATCCTACCAGCAACCTCGTTCGGGTTCAGAAGGAACATGTCCACAAACACCGCTATTTGTTACGTTGTGAATGAACTTAAAAGAAATAGCAGAGAAAACAACCTTTCAGTGTTGATTTGTATTGACCTTTCAAACGCTTTCAACGCCGTCAGAACAGACACATTACTGAACACACTTAGCAAATACGCCGTTCCAGCAGACCTTACAACATGGATTGGTTCGTTCTTGACCGATCGTAAAATAAATTTCCATACTCGAACAACTATTATATCTAGAAGGATAAGTAACGGCTTGCCCCAAGGCGACGTTCTTTCCCCGACGTTATTCAATATCTACACGGCAGAGCTGCATAGTATAAGCACAGAGAACAGACGTACAAGCTCAAACAAAAAATCTTTAAAAAAGTGTGTAAAATTTCAAATGCTGACACCCAAAAAATACGTTGAAAATTGACTTGAAACAGTGCCATCTATTGCGCCGTTCAAAAGTTACAAATCAAATTTTCACAGTTCTCTCTGGTGTATTTGGAGACATCTGGTGACTAAGCTAAAAAGGAAAAATTGGTTAAAATGTTCGTTGGAAATTTTACACAAGTTTCGTGAAATAGCTTGTACGTCTGTTCTCTGTGGTATAAGTATCGAAGGTGTGACCCTGGTTCAATATGCCGACGATTTTGAAATCATAGTAACGGCAAAAAAATGGGAAATTTTAGAGAATACAGCTCAAGCATTTATTAACCTGTTCATAGAGGCCTGTGAGCGTTTGAACTTAAGTATTAATCCCCAAAAAACCAAGGTAATGGTTATTGGTCGCACCAAAAGACCATTTACGATTTTTGCTAATGGTACCAAACTCGAAACTGTAGAAAAACACCTCTATCTGGGTGTGTACTTAGACAAATCCCTTAATTTCGGAGCTCATATTGTAGTGAATATAGGGAAATAAAGAAAAATAAAAAAATAAGCGTTGAGAAATATATCATTAATTCATATTAGAAAATAAATCCTGTGCAGGAAAAATGTCTGCTGATTAATATCAGTGATCTTAAATTGTAATAAAATTACACATTTAGATAATAAGAGTGTTTCGAACAAGATGAGAGAATGAGAGTCATTTAGGTGAGATGGTTATTAATGAACGCTAAATTTGAGAATGAAGAGCTAACTTTGAAAAGGAGAGTAATGTTGGGTGCATACGAATGAAGGATGAACTTGGAGATCAGTTTGGAAAATGTTGGAAGAAAATATGGCTGCGATTTCAAGAGTGCAGTAAAATCGGGAAAAGCGAAGGATCGGTTACGACAATTGGCGCACACACTACCAAAAAAATCTGTAAAATTACATCACATATGATGTAAATAAAAAGAAGCATCATATATGACGGAATATTCAGTGCTAGTTGGAAATTACACGCCAGTAAAATTTTGCAACGTGTAAAATCAAAAATGATGTAAAATTTAGCAACGTGTAAAATAAAAATGATGTAAATTATAAAATCACTGAATGTTGGAAGAAAAACTTTCCAATTGGAATTTGTTTTGTTTTATTTATTGTTAATATGATTCAATACTGGAATTTTCACGTCTGTTAATAAAAATAAAACTCATCTATAATTAATATGATTCATTTTATTAAGCGGCAAAATTTTTTTTAAAACACATTATATTTTATTTCTTTTATTTTTTCCGCGAAGTACCAGATCCTATGTTGAACACCGTGGATCCGCTTCCAGAACCGCATCCCTGTTTTTCGGATATCTCTGGGAACCATCAACACCGATTAAATTACTCGCGCGCGGGGAAAATACTTTGGCACACGACTTGACTTAACAGTTTTTGTCACATTTGTCTGGTCTTGTTCTTCACAGTTTATAATTTTACATGACATTATCACGTTCAGTGTATTGTAATATTTCATGTCGTGTAATTTTGAGAAATTTCCAATTCAGTGTTGTTGAGAATTTCGTGTGACCAAAAAAAAATTGTAAAATTACATCACATATGATGTAACGAAAAAGAAGCATCGCATATAATGGAATTTTCAGTGCGAGTTGAATATTACACGTCTGCAATCTTCAACAGACGTATAAAATTTGAAAGACATGTAAAATATTAAGACGTGTAATATTTAATTCGCACTGAAAATTCCGTCGTATGTGATGCTTCTTTTTATTTACATCATATGTGATGTAAATTTACATCAAATAATCGCGTTCCGTGTCATGTAATATTTGTGTCATTAGAATTCAGTGCTGTTAAGGGCATCCGCAGCAATCGCGAGCAAAGTGAAAATGCTCACGAGTTTAATCACTTCCATACCGCACCGGGTGTTAGTATGAAGGTGAACAAAATAGGGCCGTTGCCGTCGGGACCGACAAAATCACCAAATTTGCTCACTAGAAAGGGGCGAGATCAAACATGCACTGAAAAAATTCTACCGTTTTAAGCAGAATTAAACAAACGAACGGAAAGCGGAAACTTTTTTTTATTGCGCAAACACTAATTCCATGAAATATTTCCGAAAAGCCCTTCAAGTCCGACGATTGCTTTCTGAAAATTTTGATTGTGCATTCCGTGTAGTAAACATTTTACAGACTTTTACAACCTTGAGTGAAGCTTCAAGGATTTTTCTCGGAGTAATAATAATCGAGACAGTGCGCTGTGCAGGATCTTTGTATCCAACCGTATGGGTGGCATTCCATTACTGTCCCTACCAATTCGGCTTTCGAAACGAGGTCTCTCAATAACTTTGCAACTAATGGGACCCAGTTTTTCGGAACAGCAACTATTTCAGTCAGCACGTTGGGCAGAAAAAGAAGTGAAAGATTTAAGCAGAATTAAACAAACGACGTCGCAGCGTGTGTATGTTTGTTGATATTCATTTTAAGAAAAAATGTGTATGAGATTAAAATTGTGGATGGATTTTTTTTAAATAACCAGTTGAATTCGCAATTTCGTTACATTTTTTCGGGTTTATCCAGGAATTGAACGAGAAAGTGCAATTGCTGGTTCTGATGGTGAGTTATTTATTTTGTATTTTATATTGTTCAGGACTCTCTCACTCAATTTCAGAAAAACAAACTCGAAGCATCGTATTTTATGACCAAAAATGATCATGTAACATAAGAAGAGCCGTTTGGTGGACGACTCCTAAAATTTACTCGGTCCGTATTAATTTAAATTAAGATTTTCTTCAAAAGTTTTCTCAGTGCAATGCTAAATTTAAAAATAATTATACTACCGCCCGGTGCGCGAAAGAGTGTGTATCCCAAAACCGGTCCGCTGAAATGAGCAAAACCGGGCCGCGTATACTCACTTATTGGTGCGTTTGCTCTAAGGATTCAACTGTTTTTATTTTGTAAATTTACATCAATAAATCGCGTTCCATGTCTTGTAATAATAAAGGTTTTCAATTTCAGTGTCGTTAAGGATTCAGATTTTTTTTCTGTGCAGTTGAAGCTCCAGAAAGGTAACTACACAGAAAGAAAATCTGAATCCTTAACAACACTGAAATAGAAAACCTTTATCATTACATGACGTGGAACGCGATTTATTAATGTAAATTTACAAAATAAAAAAAAGTTGAATCCTTAACAGCACTGAATTCTAATGACACAAACATTACTTGACATGGAACGCGATTATTTGATGTAAATTTACATCACATATGATGTAAATAAAAAGAAGCATCATATGTGACGGAATTTTCAGTGCGAATTAAATATTACACGTCTTACATATTTTACATGTCTTTCATATTTACACGTCTGTTGAAGTTTACAGACGTGTAATATTCAACTCGCACTGAAAATTCCATCATATGTGATGCTTCTTTTTCGTTACATCATATGTGATGTAATTTTCCAACATTTTTCTGGACACATAAAATTCTTAACAGCACTGAAATAGAAATTTCTTAAAATTACACGACATGGAATGTCCTATACATTGAATTCGAAGTTAATTAATATTACAATACACTGAACGCGATGATGTCATGTAAAAATACAGACTGTCGAAAACAGGCACACACAAATGTCAACAAAGTGTTGCGTCAAGTCGTGCACAAGAGTATTTTATTAAAACAGTTTTTCCGCGATTAAGTTAATCGATCTTACTGGTTCCTGGAGATCTTCGAGAAGCAGGAATGGAGTTTTTGAAGCGACGTTACTAAATTCTGGATCCGGTACTTCAGGGAAGAAAATAAAAGTAAGAATGTTACTTCTAACAAAAAATATTTATGAGATAAAAAAAATGCCACTTAATAAAATGAATAATTATAGAAAGATTTCATTTTTTATTAAGAAGTGAGAAAATTCCACTATTAAATCAAAATAGCAATGAATGAAACAAAAGAAAATCCTATTGGAATTTTTTTCTTCCAATATTCAGTGATTTTATAATTTACATCATTTTTATTTTACACGTTTCTAAATTTTACATCATTTTTTATTTTACATGTAGCAAAATTTTAATGACATGTAATTTCCAACAAGGACTGAAAATTCCGTCATATATGATGCTTCTTTTTATTTACATCACATGTGATGTGATTTTACAGATTTTTTTCGTAGTGTGTATGGTGATAATGGTGATAAATAAGTTTATCAAACAACCCGCTTTCGCTTATGACAAATGTTGTATCGATTTTTTTCTTCAAACGAAATTTGAATGACGCAAAATGGCCGCTTCAGCGCATGCAAAGTTGATTTGAATTTTGAAAGAAGGCCGAATGCATCTATGGACGTGTTAAATTGTTATGAGGCGATGAAGAGGGGAATATTTGAATAACGCTGAATTAATCCAAGTCGATAGGGTTCAATTGGCGTTTGCATTGTAAAGCTCTTTGATGTTCCCGCTAGGATTTGATTTTCGAGATTGGTAATGGAGGCGCTGTTGATTGTCCCCGTGAGGATCTGACACGCTGAGATGCACTTCACAATTGGTTTGGCTCCGAGAGGCGTTAAATTTGGGATTGGTGGGTTCGACTGAGTTATGTTTATACGAGCTCCGGGAAGCTTGGCATAGTTTTCGTGAGGATTTGTCTAAACTAGCTCCGAGAAGCTTATCATTATCCCCGTGAGGATTTGTCTATACCAGCTCCGAGAAGCTTATCATCCCCGTGAGGATTTGAAAATTCAAAAAATGTAAGTAATGTAAGCTTTGAGAATCTATAAATTATCCCTGTGAGGAACTGATGCTCTGAGAAGCACCTTATAATTAGTTTGCTCCGAGAAGCGTTTTTTTTTAAGTTGGTAAGTTTGAATAAGTGATGTCTATACCAGCTCCTACCCAGCAAGAAAAAATTCATTCCCGTTCATCGATTCCGCCTCCAAATGAATATATGGGTGGTTTTCCGAAGGCGCAGCGGCTTTGAGATTCCGAACTTAGAATATTCTCGGTCTTTTTCTGTAGAAGTCCAACTTCACGCACCCACACAGCTTTAAATTACTTGTTTCTTTCGAATGTACGCAATTGCATTTCAATGTGTTGGCTCACGGTCCGTTCATTTGGTTCAGTAGCGTGGCGGCTGGTGTTGTTGATATTGCTTGCGAAGACATTCAGTTTCACCCGTGCTTCGATGCTGTGCGGACGTGGCGGTAGTTTTTCTATAGCGTCGTGCGTATGTGGAATTGGCTACTGTTTCATATATCAGTGTTTTTAAGCTTTACTTACATATGTGATGAAGTGATTTGTGATGATGTGAAGTATTTGAAAAAAAAAAACGAGGATCGGAATATGAATGTAAGTAAACAAAAACTTCAATTATTATATTGTAAATTGATTAACATGTTTTGAATTTAAAATTGAATTCTGAAATAAGAGTTTTGAAGAGTTTTGTATTTAATAGTCTGAATAACCAATAACCAATAAATTCTGAAAAAAATTAACTATTCGTTTAAAATCAGCAGTATCATGCAATGAAAAATTGAAATACAAAAAAATTAAACTATTCCTACGAACAATTTTGCAAAACACCATCAAAATTTGAATTATGTTATACAAATAACATGTTTTGATTCTGTAATTTGGATTATTTAATCCAAAAAATTAACATAATCAAACATTTCAAAATACAGACCCCGTTCGTTTTTGGCAACACGCCCGGATGTTTATGTTGCCAAAATCGAATGTTGACAAAATCGAACGGTTTTTTTTTTTGTAACTTTTTTATTTCAAATTTTTTTTAGACGCGGTACTCTATCGTTTGAATATTGTTGGCAGCAATTTGTGTAGTTGCGGCCAAGGTTACCATGACATCGAGCATATTGTCTGGTCGTGTGAGGTCTATCTTGTCGCCAGAACGAATTTTATAGACTCCCTTCGGGCCCGAGGAAAACCACCTAACGTCCCAGTGAGAGATGTACTAGCTATGCTAGATTTGGACTACATGCTCGAAATCTATCTTTTTCTAAAAGCTATTGATCTTCGTCTATAATACTTTTTATTTTCATATTTCCCTTTCCTATCCTCTTTCTCTTTAAAATAAAAGTGTTAAGCTAAGCAAAATATTGTAAAAACAAAAAACGAGTTTGGCTCCTTAAAACCTGAAGGTATGAGCCGTTTCAAATAAAGATTTACAAAAAAAAAAAAATTTCAAATTTTTATTTCAAATTATTCAAAATTGATGTAAAACCTAATAAGAGTATAAAATTTTTCGATTTGACTCTGTTACTCGGAGAAGCTCAGTGGGTGGGAATTTAAGGGATAGAAACAAACAGGAACTCAGGGTCGTTTATGCGTCACAGTACTTTCTTCGGAGGAACTCACCATAGGGAAAGCCACAAGCGCCGAGACAACCAAAGGCGTAGGCGGGTGAGTACCTCGCATGTCCCCAACCGGTGCAACTGAATATTTTTCAAAAGGGCAGAGTTGGTAATTCCCATAGGAGGCCGATCTGGAGGGAAGAGACAGGGTGGGCCTTTTCAGCCGCAAACGGAACACGAACAAAGTTGGTGTAAAAGAATTTAAATTACTCCACTATTGAGAAGCTTTTAGGGGTTCATTTTACAACATTATTTGGGGTTTATTAATAGCTATTTTCCCTAGCGACGTCACATGACATTGTTTTTATACTTGCGGTAAACATTGTGCACTGATAGGTTAGGATTTTCAGCTCTCGATGACCTCGATGTACGGCAGATGTAGATGATTCCAATCGGGAACGGCCGGGTAGGTTATTTCCGGCAAGATTATCATTGGCTCCTTACCGGCGTCCCGGAAGGGCCCACGACAAGCACCGAGATGTCAACGGCCTCGTCGTCCTTGTACCCATGAACAAACGGGTAATTTGATGAATTCGTGGATCGATCGGTATTTGGCGTTCCGATCTCCTCTTTCTGTCCGTTCTGGATTTGAGCCGCGTCGTGTGCTGTGCAACAAGCAAATAAACAAACAAAAAAAAGGCCCTCTTGGACCTTCCAAAGAGGTTATGATATCTGGTGACGTCATTCAATGTGCACGTGTTTTACAATATACATGTTTTTATAGTTTTCAGTAAATTTACCTTTTTTTTTATGTCGTATTTGTACAGAATTGTTCTTTTCACTAAATGTTGAGTGAATTTTAACCGCTTTTAGCTATTTATATAAATACAAAAATTTTAACGTGTTTTCTTACAAATGTAACATTTTACAACTAACCGTACTACTTTTTATACATTTTTAACGAAACCGCACACTTTTAACGGTTTTAACTATTTTTTTGTTGATGCTTACAGGTAATTTTAGCTTATTTAACCTGTAAATAGTAAAAAGTAATTTTAAACACTCTTACACCACATTTCACAAAAAAACAACGTACTCTAGCAACGACGCGCACTTCCGACTTCTAAAACGGTCACGAACAGAAAGAACTTCCTCTGCGATGCCGATTTGTAAAAAAGACGTCGGCAAGATTTGAGAGAATTACAAGGTGCGTCGCTCTCCGGGTGGTGACACTTCCCCGTCACGCCAATGGATGACCGACGCCCATGGATAACCCAGAAAGAGAGTGACTGTGCGCGATGACAGATAGGTGGGATGTCTGCCGTTCTGTTTTCGAACGACTGTTGTAGCGTTCTCCATAAAGGACAGGGATTATTGGATTTTGTGACGGAGTCCACAATAAAAAAAGTAACCACGGTTACATTACCCCATCGTCCCTTTTCAAAATGAATGGTTACCCATTCATTTTGTCCCAAGAGAGATGAATGAACCCGTGTTTTTGTCTAAACTTCATTTTGATTAAGCAAAATAAAGAGTCAAACGATTGAACCATATTTATTCACATTTCGCATGTTTTCAAATCACCGTGTGATTGAAACAGCCCGTGATTTCAGTTCAGTGTTATTCGCTTTGAGCGACCAATATTGACAGTAACTCACGAGAAACGTCAATTCAGAAATAAATCTCAATGAAGAGGAATTCAAGAAGAAGAGTATCAAAACATTCAAGTGGTGAAAGTAGAAATTTTGAAAGCTTTCAAGTATCAAAACCTTATAGTGGCTGCTCGATTTTCAAAGGTAAGTCCTATTTTTCGCAGTATAAGTCCCCAATTAGCGCTAATTTGGCAGATTCTAGTTTAATGATTACGTTTTTCTATCTCTCTTTCGTTTCAGCTAAAACTGCAGTGGAGAAATACCCGGAAACAGTGGAATACTTTAGGAAACATCGTCAGGTAGGTTTCGGTTGTTTCGGTGATTTTGTTTGCTTTGTTCTTGCAGAACAGTTTCGCAACACATCCGAAATGGTTGCTGTGCAAAAGTCGAGGAAAATAATCTTGTTTCTGTGTCGTTTCAGCTCTTCGCATCACCAACTAGTACTGGCCGAGATGGAAGGAAATCAACATAGAACGAGCTAACCGGTGAGTTTATGTATCGTTTTAAATTAAGGGTAGTAACTTTTGGTGTTTTTTTTTTGCTTTTTCTTTTTCTTAGGTACCAGGTTTCAAGTCGGCAGACGAGAAGACACCGATTGACTTCCCGGATGCATCGGCCAACTCGTAGGAGCTTGTTCCGAGCCGAGCAAGGACCGTACAAGGAGTGTAGCAGGGGCCAAGTTTCGCGTTGTACTTGTCGACGGCTGAAGATTGGCGAAAATTTCGCTTGAAAACTTGTTGGCCAACTTCATAAATCGGTGCAGCTGTTTTATACCGTAAATCGTAAGTCTTCTTCATTTTATTATAACTTTTTTTTATATTTTTAGAAACTAGATCTCGAATAAACTTGTTCGTTTGAATATGTTGCGTTTGTCGATCATTATCCGAAATTTCAACTAGATCTCTATCGACGCGGTGTTCCTTACCGGAATTAACAATTTCGTGCCCGAATATAGTTTTGTAAGGGGAAAATCCCGTGGCACTATGAGGCGTACTATTCAACGCGTGTTCAATTTCGGAAATACGCGAATCCCACTGCGTCTGATCAGTCCTCACGTAAGTCCTGATGCAGGCGTTTATTGTTCGATTCAGCCTTTCTACCGGATTAGACTGGCTGTGGTAGCGGGAGTTGGTCCAGTGTCGAACATGGAACTTGTCGAGAAAAGCCTTGAAATCTTTCGACAGGAAAGTCGAGGCGTTATCAGAAATCAGGCATTCCGGTGTGGAGTAACGTCTAAACCAGTTTTCTTCGAGCAATTTGCAGACAAGTTGAGTGGAGATTTTCTTCACCGGAAATAAGAGGCAAAATTTGGAAAAAATGTCCATCACTACAAAGAGGTGAATATTCCCTAGCTTACTCCTGGGGAGTGATTGGATGAAGTCCAGACCGATGATTTGGAATGGCTTCGTGGCAATCCTTTGGTTGCCCATCGGGGGGTGTTGAGATTGATTGGAGGGTTTACATTCTTTACAAATCATGCATTTCTGAATGTATGACCGTACCTGTTGTGCCATTTTGGGCCAGTAATATAATTTTTTGATTTTCGCGAGGGTTTTTTCATATCCTAAGTGTAACGAGTCGTCGTGATTTTCTGTTAAGATTTGTCGCTGTACATCTTGTGGCACGCAAATTTTCCATGAGAATTGATAGTCGGTAGTTGGTTCATGAGAAGACATCAGTTTTTTAAGTATGCCGTTTTCTATTCTATAATCCTTATAGTTTTCAGGGTTTTCATGGACTTTTGCGACCATGGACAGGTACCAGTTTTGCTGACCCGGTGAGACATGCAGTTCTTCAACCGCTCGAGATAACGCGTCCGGCACGATATTGTCGGAACCACGTCGGTGTTTAATCTCAAAGTCATATCTTTGTAATTCAATACTCCACCTGCACAATCTGGAAGAGGTTCGCCAGCTACTTCGTAAGATATACGTGAGAGCTGATGCATCAGTATACACTGTAAATTTCGACCCTTC
This sequence comes from Uranotaenia lowii, assembly GCF_029784155.1. Taxonomy (NCBI): domain Eukaryota; kingdom Metazoa; phylum Arthropoda; class Insecta; order Diptera; family Culicidae; genus Uranotaenia; species Uranotaenia lowii. The sequence goes on along the minus strand of NC_073691.1, from coordinate 107,877,454 downwards.
TACGTAGCATCGAAATTTCTCAATCGATTTGAGAACGGCCAGTGCTTCCTTCTCGGTTGCGCAATATCTTTGTTGGGTTGTTCCCAGCTTCTGAGAGAAGTAAGCGACGGGTTTTTCGACTGTGTCATAAAACTGAGTAAGCACTCCAGCTATGGCCAGGTCGCTTGCATCGCAATGTATACAAAAAGGCCTGCTGAAGTCAGGGTTTGCTAAAATAGGTGTGCTGATCAACAGTTCCTTTATTTTAACAAACGCTGCTTCAGCTAGGTCGTTCCACTTAACCGATGTGGGCTTGCCTTTGAGAAGGTCCGTTAGGGGCTGTACAACTGCACTGAAGTTCTCAATGAATTTTCGGTAGTAGTTGCACATCCCTAAGAACCTTCTCACGGCACGGAGTGATTTAGGCCTCTCGTAGTTGACTATTGAGTCGACCCTCTCAGGGTTGGGTCGCAATCCCTGTGGACTTAAAATGTACCCCAAATATCCTACCTCAGACACGCAGAATTGGGATTTCGAAATATTAATTGACAGATTAGCCATGTTCAACCTGGATGCAACTTCACGAAGGCGGGCTAGGTGTTCACCGAATGTGTCGCTTACCACAATGATGTCATCAAGGTAAACGAACACAAACGGTTCTAGCTCGCCTCCGCCCAGTATGCGATCCATTAACCGGGCTAATGTGGCCGGGCTGTTGACCAGTCCGTAGGGCATCCGGCGGAATTGGAAGAATCCACGGCCTAGCACTGAGAAGGCTGTAAATTTTTTTGATCGGGGGTGTAGAGGAACCTGGAGAAAAGCCTTAGATAAATCGATCGTGGAAATGAACTGAGATGGACCGAGACGACTGAGAATCCTGTCGGCGTGGGGAAGAGGGTAGGAATCTCTAATGGTTAGTTCATTTAGCTTTCGGGCGTCGATACACAGTCTAACAGTGCCGTCTGCCTTGTCGACGGGAACCAATCTCAACGACCAATCGCTGTAGGATCTTTCTATGATCCCACATTCCAGCATTCTGTCCAATTCGGCATTTATTTGGACTTGTCGCTTCGGAGATACTGGAAAGGGGTTTATGCGAACTGGTGACTTGCTTTTGGCTTCTTCGGTCAGCTCAATACGGTGGGTGATTAGCGGGGTGGCATCTAATTTGTCATTAACGGCTATTTTAAATAAACTCTTCACTTCTTCCAGTTTATTCTGTTGTTCAGGTGAGAGATGAAACCCATCCTGTGAACACTCAACTTCATCAACCGAGATTGGTAGAAGTGATGGTACGATTCCAAACGTGACCCAAAAATCGACTCCTAAGATCAATTTTTGTTTCAAGGATGGAATAACCAACAGATCTATCAATTTAGTTGAATCGTTAAAAGTCACAGGAGTGCTCACGTAACCTACAACTTTCAAATTTTGACCGTTTGCCGTTACAACATCTAGATCGGCTGGGAGGACTTTTAACCGACAGATTTGGATAAGATTTTCGGCTCCTTGGCCTAATATACTTTTATTAGCCCCACTGTCGAGGAGACCGATCAGTGGTAAACCGAATATTGTCACTTTGGCAAACGGCCGACTGTCATTTTGTAAATTAAGGATCAATTCATTCACTTCTGAACCGTTAGAATCAATGTAGTCGGTGGGGTTAACGATTTGGTACCCAGATTGGACCAAATCTACGGTGGGGTCGATTTCTTGTAAGGGATTTTGATCATTTTGGGAAACTACTTGCCCTTTCAAGCAGTTGGTTGTAAGTTTTTTTTACAATAGGGGCAATCATTGGTTTCGAAATTCATGAAACCACAATTTCGACAGAATACGTGGGGAGGTTTTTTACAATTTTTGTAATGGTGACCAGGAAGCCTACAATTGTAGCACCTTCCTTCCGGCAACGGTAGATAGTTGGACAGTAAAACTTCGAGACCATCAGGAGGGGGATTTTTCCTACGGGATTGATCTAAGAAAGACTTCTCTGAGCCACGATATTGCTGCTTCGGTTTCTGAATCTCTTTCCACGGTTCCGATTTCGAACTCCCATAGAAGTAACGCGATTTTTGATTCGTTGTTTCATGATTTTCGCGAGTTTGTGGTTTCGCGCCGGTTTGAATTTCGTTCACCTGATTACGTACACGCGGAGTTTCATCGATAGCTTGAAATTTGTACCAGAACGTAGCATCCAACTGTCTACCAAACGTTTTGAGATCAGCCAAATTGTCGATCTTCGATGCTATTGCGTACCCGCGATAATCAGAACGCATGTTCCTGAAAATAATCTGAAATTTGCGTTTTTCAGATACCGATTTTGTAAAGCCATTAAAAATTTTCTGCATTTCAATCAGGTAATTTTGGAATTTCTCCTTCGGACCTTGTTTACGCGCTATCGCGCGCATTTCACTTACATGATCGTGGTCCGGTGACAAAAACTCATTTTTCATTTTAGGACCAATTGTTTCCACGACGCGAATTCCTCGTTTTCGATACCGGACATGAACCAAGTTTTTGCCGGCCCACGAAAGAGATTGATTGCCGACCGGAACAGTTCTTGCTGGGACATATTTTCCGAATTCGCGGTAAATTCGATTTCCCGGATGAATCGCATTAGGCCTTGGCCATTATCTTTACCGTCATACCATAAATTCCAATCCGAGACGGGTCGGCCCCTACGCGGAGGAGGCATCACATCGTGACGTGACCTACGTTCGCGACGACGAGGAGTAGGAACACTAGAATCCGAATCCGTTGGTAAAACCCAATCTTCATCTGAGTCAGATCGTTGGAGGCGCGGTGGAACCCGATTATTTTTCTTCATTTTAATGCGCTTCACGTAACGTTCTACTTCTTCCGAATCCGATAAGCGTGCGCGATGCCTTTCAGTGGATTTCAATTTTCGCGGCGAAAATCGCGGTTCGACTGGATTTCGACCTACAGCTCCTTCTTCGCTACTTTCCCTCTCACTCATATCGTCCGACCTACTACTCTCTCGCGGAGATTGATGTTTTGGTTTCCTACGGGAGGATTTATTCTGCGACAAACTTAGATTTGACAACGATTTCGCAATGTTCACCAACAGTTCCGACTGAACTTTCTGTAAGGTACCAATGGGAGAAAAGTGGGCCTGAAAATATCGGAGAATCATTGCCTGTAACTGATCCAGAACTTTTAAATCTGGCTCTAGCTCAGCGACTTCCAGAGCTCTGGTGCATCTGGCGAAGTAGTGCGCTAGTCTGGTTTTTAAAGTTTCTCTAATACCATCAAAGTGCACCCTGTGCTCGAGAATATCAGCAATATTTTTCACTTCGCAATCGATCAAGTATATTTCCTCTTCTACAGTTTTGTCCCAACGAGAATATTCAATATCCGGGTTTACTTCATTCTGTTCTGACTTTAGACGATCTTTCAGACGACGAAGAAGTGCAGCCCTCGAATCCTTTTGAGCAAAAGGAACTGCTCTGATGGTCAATTCATATGCCATTTCTTGTATTGATAAATGGTGAGCCAAAAAATTAGCGTAGATACTTTTGATTTCTGAATCCATTTTATATTTATTAATGTTCTAAAAATATGAAAAAAATATAAATGTAAATAAAGGTAATTTTTTTAATTTGATGATACTATCACGAGTTCATTAATATTGAACACAAATCTATCAACAGCAAATAAATAAATAAATTTTTCACCACTTTCACAGTAACTTTAAATACTAAATAAATAATTTGTATATTAAACTATTCACAAATCGTTTGGAGGACGATGCAAATCCAATCGGGAACCGATTTTCATCCCTCTCCGGGGGATGCGAAATGTAATCCGTGAACTAATTTTTAATGCGGGCGCCAGAATGTTACTCGGAGAAGCTCAGTGGGTGGGAATTTAAGGGATAGAAACAAACAGGAACTCAGGGTCGTTTATGCGTCACAGTACTTTCTTCGGAGGAACTCACCATAGGGAAAGCCACAAGCGCCGAGACAACCAAAGGCGTAGGCGGGTGAGTACCTCGCATGTCCCCAACCGGTGCAACTGAATATTTTTCAAAAGGGCAGAGTTGGTAATTCCCATAGGAGGCCGATCTGGAGGGAAGAGACAGGGTGGGCCTTTTCAGCCGCAAACGGAACACGAACAAAGTTGGTGTAAAAGAATTTAAATTACTCCACTATTGAGAAGCTTTTAGGGGTTCATTTTACAACATTATTTGGGGTTTATTAATAGCTATTTTCCCTAGCGACGTCACATGACATTGTTTTTATACTTGCGGTAAACATTGTGCACTGATAGGTTAGGATTTTCAGCTCTCGATGACCTCGATGTACGGCAGATGTAGATGATTCCAATCGGGAACGGCCGGGTAGGTTATTTCCGGCAAGATTATCATTGGCTCCTTACCGGCGTCCCGGAAGGGCCCACGACAAGCACCGAGATGTCAACGGCCTCGTCGTCCTTGTACCCATGAACAAACGGGTAATTTGATGAATTCGTGGATCGATCGGTATTTGGCGTTCCGATCTCCTCTTTCTGTCCGTTCTGGATTTGAGCCGCGTCGTGTGCTGTGCAACAAGCAAATAAACAAACAAAAAAAAGGCCCTCTTGGACCTTCCAAAGAGGTTATGATATCTGGTGACGTCATTCAATGTGCACGTGTTTTACAATATACATGTTTTTTATAGTTTTCAGTAAATTTACCTTTTTTTTTATGTCGTATTTGTACAGAATTGTTCTTTTCACTAAATGTTGAGTGAATTTTAACCGCTTTTAGCTATTTATATAAATACAAAAATTTTAACGTGTTTTCTTACAAATGTAACATTTTACAACTAACCGTACTACTTTTTATACATTTTTAACGAAACCGCACACTTTTAACGGTTTTAACTATTTTTTTGTTGATGCTTACAGGTAATTTTAGCTTATTTAACCTGTAAATAGTAAAAAGTAATTTTAAACACTCTTACACCACATTTCACAAAAAAACAACGTACTCTAGCAACGACGCGCACTTCCGACTTCTAAAACGGTCACGAACAGAAAGAACTTCCTCTGCGATGCCGATTTGTAAAAAAGACGTCGGCAAGATTTGAGAGAATTACAAGGTGCGTCGCTCTCCGGGTGGTGACACTTCCCCGTCACGCCAATGGATGACCGACGCCCATGGATAACCCAGAAAGAGAGTGACTGTGCGCGATGACAGATAGGTGGGATGTCTGCCGTTCTGTTTTCGAACGACTGTTGTAGCGTTCTCCATAAAGGACAGGGATTATTGGATTTTGTGACGGAGTCCACAATAAAAAAAGTAACCACGGTTACAACTCATATATTTTAGTTTTAAGCAGTAAATCATGGAAAAAATCATGTTTTTACAGTTAAAAATTATTATAAGTAAGCCAAATTGAAAAATATCATGCTAATATTACGTTCTACATTAAATCTGATTCTGACATCTGAATCTGAATCTGAAATCTGAATCTGAAATCTGAATCTGAAATCTGAATCTGAAATCTGAATCTGAAATCTGAATCTGAATCTGAAATCTGAATCTGAAATCTGAATCTGAAATCTGAATCTGAAATCTGAATCTGAAATCTGAATCTGAAATCTGAATCTGAATCTGAAATCTGAATCTGAAATCTTAATCTGAAATCTTAATCTGAAATCTGAATCTGAAATCTGAATCTGAAATCTGAATCTGAAATCTGAATCTGAAATCTGAATCTGAAATCTGAATCTGAAATCTGAATCTGAAATCTGAATCTGAAATCTGAATCTGAAATCTGAATCTGAATCTGTAATGTGAATCTGAAGTCTGAATCTGAAATCTGAATCTGAAATCTGAATCTGAAATCTGAATCTGAAATCTGAATCTGAAATCTGAATCTGAAATCTGAATCTGAAATCTGAATCTGAATCTGAAATCTGAATCTGAAATCTGAATCTGAAATCTGAATCTGAAATCTGAAATCTGAATCTGAAATCTGAATCTGAAATCTGAATCTGAAATCTGAATCTGAAATCTGAATCTGAAATCTGAATCTGAAATCTGGATCTGAAATCTGAATCTGAAATCTTAGTCTGAAATTTGAATATGAAATCTGAAACTGAATCTCAAATCTAAATCTGAAATCTGAATCTATGTTTAAAGTGTGAACATTGAATCTGAAATTCATCTGAATTTGGAATCTAAATCTGAAATCTGAATCTAAATTTTATGAACATTGAATCTGAGATCCATCTGAATCTAAATTTTGATTTCTAAAATAACCTTATGTATTTTATGCAGTCAAATTGCTGGATTAACCTTTTTTTTTTTTGCGATTTTCATTATTGATAAATGTTGGGATGTATATATTATTTTTTTGTATTCATACTTTATTAAAGTTTTTGTCCATTTTCAGATGAATTTTACATACACATGAATTATTTTCATAATTGTAAAATCTATGATTTTTTATAGAATATATTTGAACATTCATAAAATTTCTTTTTGAATAAATCTAGTTAATTCTACAACGAATCTGCAAAATTCGTTCGTTTCAAATCCGAAATTCCTTTTTTATGTCCCGGCAATGGTTATGTTCATGTTTTGATTGTATTTCATTTTTAACCATTGAAATAAAAAATAAATTGAAAAAAAAATCTTTTAAATTTTCCTTCCTTTTTTCCTACTTTTTTTTTTTTTTTTTTTTTTTTTTTTTTTTTTTTTTTTTTTTTTTTTTTTTTTTTTTTTATGCGGCAGCTTGTGAGAAATCACAGGGCCCTTTTGAGGCCAAAACTTCTCACCGCGGGGGAAAGCTAGGTAAATGAATTGGGAAGGAGTTGGGCGAGACCGTAATACACCAGAGGGACTAAGCACTGGCACTCAATTGAACACTGGTTGCTCCCTGATAAATTAGAAGGTCAGGGAGCTGTATTACGAGCAAAGTTAGGGTTTTACTATTCATTATGTAATTGTGTAAATGTGTTGCAGTTTGGATGATACGATATGTAACGCTGTGTTGTGTAATGTAACAGACAAATAATAGCCACTGTGGGCTGAGTTTTGTTGTTACGATGTGTAATGCTGTGTTGTGTAATGTAACAGACAAATAATAGCCACTGTGGGCTGAGTTTTGTTGTTACGATGTGTAATGCTGTGTTGTGTAATGTAACAGACAAATAATAGCCACTGTGGGCTGAGTTTTGTTGTTACGATGTGTAATGCTGGACTGTGTGATGTAACAGACAAATAATAGCCACTGTGGGCTGAGTTTTGTTGTTACGATGTGTAATGCTGTGTTGTGTAATGTAACAGACAAATAATAGCCACTGTGGGCTGAGTTTTGTTGTTACGATGTGTAATGCTGGACTGTGTGATGTAACAGACAAATAATAGCCACTGTGGGCTGAGTTTTGTTGTTACGATGTGTAATGCTGTGTTGTGTAATGTAACAGACAAATAATAGCCACTGTGGGCTGAGTTTTGTTGTTACGATGTGTAATGCTGGACTGTGTGATGTAACAGACAAATAATAGCCACTGTGGGCTGAGTTTTGTTGTTACGATGTGTAATGCTGGACTGTGTGATGTAACAGACAAATAATAGCCACTGTGGGCTGAGTTTTGTTGTTACGATGTGTAATGCTGGACTGTGTGATGTAACAGACAAATAATAGCCACTGTGGGCTGAGTTTTGTTGTTACGATGTGTAATGCTGTGTTGTGTAATGTAACAGACAAATAATAGCCACTGTGGGCTGAGTTTTGTTGTTACGATGTGTAATGCTGGACTGTGTGATGTAACAGACAAATAATAGCCACTGTGGGCTGAGTTTTGTTGTTACGATGTGTAATGCTGTGTTGTGTAATGTAACAGACAAATAATAGCCACTGTGGGCTGAGTTTTGTTGTTACGATGTGTAATGCTGGACTGTGTGATGTAACAGACAAATAATAGCCACTGTGGGCTGAGTTTTGTTGTTACGATGTGTAATGCTGGACTGTGTGATGTAACAGACAAATAATAGCCACTGTGGGCTGAGTTTTGTTGTTACGATGTGTAATGCTGGACTGTGTGATGTAACAGACAAATAATAGCCACTGTGGGCTGAGTTTTGTTGTTACGATGTGTAATGCTGGACTGTGTGATGTAACAGACAAATAATAGCCACTGTGGGCTGAGTTTTGTTGTTACGATGTGTAATGCTGGACTGTGTGATGTAACAGACAAATAATAGCCACTGTGGGCTGAGTTTTGTTGTTACGATGTGTAATGCTGTGTTGTGTAATGTAACAGACAAATAATAGCCACTGTGGGCTGAGTTTTGTTGTTACGATGTGTAATGCTGGACTGTGTGATGTAACAGACAAATAATAGCCACTGTGGGCTGAGTTTTGTTGTTACGATGTGTAATGCTGGACTGTGTGATGTAACAGACAAATAATAGCCACTGTGGGCTGAGTTTTGTTGTTACGATGTGTAATGCTGGACTGTGTGATGTAACAGACAAATAATAGCCACTGTGGGCTGAGTTTTGTTGTTACGATGTGTAATGCTGTGTTGTGTAATGTAACAGACAAATAATAGCCACTGTGGGCTGAGTTTTGTTGTTACGATGTGTAATGCTGGACTGTGTGATGTAACAGACAAATAATAGCCACTGTGGGCTGAGTTTTGTTGTTACGATGTGTAATGCTGGACTGTGTGATGTAACAGACAAATAATAGCCACTGTGGGCTGAGTTTTGTTGTTACGATGTGTAATGCTGTGTTGTGTAATGTAACAGACAAATAATAGCCACTGTGGGCTGAGTTTTGTTGCTGCGGTATGTTATGTTTTGTTGTGTCATATGTTTAGTAAACAGATAATGTGTTATGTAATATTGACCCATTGACCACTGAATGATGTGTAATGTAGTGTAAAGTGTAAATTTCCGGTCAAACAATCATTACTGATCGGACCAATGAATGCTTGGTGGGGCGTTTGTAAAAAGCCCTGGGGCCAACACCATATCTCAGTTCACTTGCATTCTAAGTGAACTGAGGGTGCTCCTAAGTATCGAAAAGTGTGATAATATAACCACGGAAAGGATACTTAGGCGTCAAGGCATACCCAATTATATCAGAGTGATATAATTGAGCCCCCCACCACGCCCAGGGATTTTCCTTCCTTTTTTCCTACTTGCTTTTAAAATGCTGAAATCCGAAACTCCTTCTTCAATAAACGTATCCAATAATAAGAAAGGGTAAATTCAGAGAAAATCATTAAGTATAATAATGTAGAAAACATTTTCAAAATGACAAATCAAACAAAGTTTACTGTTGATCTTTTTATTGCAAAGTTCTTTGAAAAACATTTTTGAAATTTCATTATTTTATAAACATAAATTTATTGCAACTATAGAGTGTCGTTGAAATACAATCATCTTCTTTTTTTTTAAATCTTTTGAAAAATAACTTAAATGCACTCTGTTAAAATTTTCAAAAGATTTATTTTCAATTTAATTAACCGTCATCATTTTGAAAATTTTTCATATTTATTTATAATTAAATTCAAACGATTACAATTATTTTCAATGGGCTCTGCAGAAAAGTATAGAAAAAACGACGAAAAACTGTTACAGCGTAGCTCGGATCCGAATCCCATCCTATGTATGCACCCTTCGGGCATCGTGCTCTGGTACGATGTCCGAGGGGCGTTTCTTCCGCTTTCGGAGCTTTCGGATGAATCACAAGGAACTCACTCGAAGGTCGCGTTCACTTCCGGCGACTCCGGCTGCAATTCTTGTTTCAACTGCTATTTCGCAGTTTCGCTCCGAATTTATTTCGCTGCGAAGCGGAAAATTCATTTCAAAAATCACTGGGTAGAAGCTTGGCATAATCCTCGAGAGGATTTTTCTATACTAGCTCCGAGAAGCTTATCATTATCCCCGTGAGGATTTATCTATACCAGTTCCGAGAAGCTTATTATTATCTCCGTGAGGATTTGAAAATTCGAAAAAATGTAAGTAATGGAAGCTTTGAGAAGCTATAAATTTTCCCTGTGAGGAACTGATGATCTGAGAAGCACTTTATAATAAGTTTTGCTCCGAGAAGCATTTAATTACTCTGAGAGGTAAATTTTGGTTTGTTCCGAGAAACCCAACTTTTGAGGATGGGCAAATGGTCCCTGGGAGGACGCAGGCTCTGAGAGGCCTTTATGAACAGGTTACCAGGTTACAAGATTTTCAATGATTTCAAATGAATATAGTACGGTCGTTCCAGTGAGACACTACGCTCTGAAAAGCGAATTATGGTCACCACCAGGGCCAGCAGGGTGGAGAAGTCCCTGTGATATCGAAGTTGTCACTAAGAATCTGAAATCAATGTTTTGAAATGAAAATTTTAATTTTTTTTTTTTTTTTTTTAACAATTCTTTATTTGAAACGGCTCATACCTTTAGGCTTTAAGGAGCCAAAACCGATTTTGTTGTTTACAATTGTTTTCTTAACTTAACACTTTGTGAGAGGAGAAAGGAAGATAGAAAGGGAAATATGAAAATAAAAAAGAAATTATAGACGAAGATCGATAGCTTTTAGAAAAAGGTAGATTTCGAACATGTAGTCCAAATCTAGCACAGCTAGTACATCTCTAACTGGAACATTAGGTGGTTTTCCTCGGGCCCTAAGGGAGTCTATTAAATTCGTTCTGGCGACAAGATGGACCTCACACGACCAAACAATATGCTCGATGTCATGGTAACCTTGGCCGCAACTACACAAATTGCTACCAGCAATGTCAAAACGATAGAGTACCGCGTTTAAGGAACAATGATTGGACATGAGACGGGAAAATATACGAATAAAATCCCGACTCAAGTTCAATCTATTGAACCATGGTTTAAGGCTTACCTTTGGGATAATCGAGTGGAGCCACCGACCATCCTCATCCTCGTCCCATTTGCGCTGCCAGTTGACAAGAGAGTTCCCTCGTACTAAGAAGTAGAATTCGTTGAAGACGATTTCACGTGGATACGTGTCGCCTTCCGTCGCCCCCACCTTTGCCAGAGAGTCTGCCTTCTCATTGCCCACTATCGAGCAATGAGAGGGAACCCAAACAAAGGTGATGGAAAAGCGACGTTGAAAATTTTAATATTGAATTTAAAAAATCTATCGAAAATTCATGTCATATAATAAAAGACTGAAATTGGCATTCAATAAACATTTGATATTACAAGATGTACGATTTAGGTCGTTATAATCGGTTATTGTTGAAGAGGAAAATATTTTTAAAAAATAATTATTTGACTCCAGCTCCGAGAAGCTTAACATTATATCCCCGTGAAGATTTGATTAGATTTTTTTAATTTGAGAGGCTAAAAAAAAATTGTCCCCATGGGTATTCGGTGTTCTGAGAAACATTTAATGCTTCAAGAAGCTATATTAATGAACCGAGAAACAAATTGGTATTTTGCTCCGAGAAGCATATACTTGGAAAAGACTAGCGTCGAGAAGCTCATGTTAACCTTTGGAAGGTGAATCCAGTACTTAGGTGGAAGGACGGAAGATGTGTGAATCCAAAATGAATTAATTGTCAAAAAATTAACGCATTCCTTGTGAGAAATACTTTGATTTTATTTAAATATCGTAATAGATTTTTCCCGTGATACTTTACGCTCTGAGGGGCTAAATATGGTCACCATCAGGCTAGTTGAATCCCTGTGAATATCAGAATATTTGACAGTATGAATTTAATTTTAGTTCATGATAAGCATAAAAAAAAAACAAGTAAAAGTGTGGCATCAATTGAGAGTTTGGATAAAAACGTAAAAAAAAAATCGAAATTAAATAAGGTCTGCGACATTGATCTGAATTTTGAACATAGCACCAAGCTAGAATCGAAATATGAATTCTCACTTTGGACTGTATCTTGAGTCAGAAATATGATGGAAGCCTAATAAAAATGAAATTTGAACCCAATCTAGAAATCTATCACTTGGAATGAAATGCTTTAAAGTTTGAGATCTAAAACAAACACGTTAAACTTAAAGATTTTGAAGAAATCTAAGCTTGGGGATGAAGAAATTGAATTATGATCTTGGAAATCGACCTGAGGTCGAATGGACTTCGTTTAGTAAAAAGGCTTGGTATAGAATTATTGAAAGAAAAGAAGAAGTATTTTTATTAAAACTGATTGACCAAAGTTGATAATAATAAAAAATAAATAAAATAAAAAGATTGAATTGTAAAAGCTCCGCAAACGCTTACCATTGTTCTCGTGAGTATCCATCGTCCTGGAAGAACAACTTCATAGTTTGCATCGAAAAGCATTCATTTGCTCCGAGAAACATATTCTTTGAAGAACAAATACTTCGAGAAGCTCATGTTATCCCTTGTGAGGTTAGTCGTAGCTCTATGAAGCACGGTATCTTTGGGATGCCGATCTAAATCAATTTCCAACTCAATTTCTGTGAGTAATATTTTCATTTAAGTTAAATGTCAGAAAGTTATTTCCTGTTGGACACTACGCCTTGAAAAGCAAATTATAGTCAACACCAGGATAGTTGAGTGTCTGTGAAGGTAGAAAATTTATAGCATTTTATTTAAGTATTGTGTAACACCTATAAAGAAAGAAAAATAAATAAATTATAAGCGATGGAAATGATATAATAGTGAAAATCAACATTCAACGAGATGAACTATAAAGAAAATGTGAGACTTAAACCCTCACGGATGAAGTTGTTAAAGAACATAGACATAAGAGTATGTAAATCAAAGGCAATCACAAACAATGATAAAAGAATTCGAAGTGCTTATTTAAAAAAAAAATGAGGTCTGTGACACTATTCTGAATCTTAAGCTTGAGTTTTGGAACGAATAACAATCAAACCGAATGGAGAAATGAAGTCCTTTTTGAATCCAAATCTAAAGTTTGATAGAGGTGAATAGAGGATAGAAACCTGAACCTTATACAAAACTTTAAATTCTGAGTCTTGAAATCGAAATTTAGAGCAAAGGTTGTAAATTTTTCTAAACACTTGTAGTAAAATTGTTGAACAAGATAAACTGAGTAAATTTGAGGTCTTAAACAGACGTCTGGTTGTGAGACCGAACTTTCAGATCTATATTTTGGAGAATGAAATATCTTGATTTTGGAAATCGAAGTTCGAATCGAAGCTCCGTTAGTAAAAAGGCTTGGTATAGTATAATTAAAAAAAAAGAATAATTTTTGTTTGAACTCATTAATCAAGTTGAGCAGTTAAAAAGAAAAAAATGTATAACAGCTCGAAGAAGCTTAGCGTTATTCCTGTAAGGAATTGAAGATTAAAGAAAAACTAAGTTGGTAATAGGAGTTCTGAAATGCCTTGAATTCAGGATTCAATGCTCTACACTGCAAAAAAATCTGAATCCTTAAAAGCACTGAAAACGAAGAGCCATAATATTACATGACATAGAATGCGATTTCATAATGTAAATTTACAAAATAAAAAATAATTGAACCAATAACAGCACTGAATTTGAATCACACGGATATTACATGACGCAGAACACGATTTCCTAATGTAAAATTCCGTCATTTATGATGCTTCTTTTTCTTTACATCATATGTGATGTAATTTTATAGATTTTGTTCGTTCACAGAAAAAATGAATCCTTGACAGCACTGAAACAGGAGAACAATAATATTACTTGACATGTAAAACGATTTTGTCATGTAAATTAACACAGCTACAAAATGAATCCAAAAAAACATTGAATTTGTAGAGTAATTGACATGGAACGCTATTTTCCAACGTGAACACAGCGAAACAAACCAATAGCACGAAAATTGAATGACAAAAGCCTTCAGTGTACCCTCGGAAATTTGTGTTTGTTTTGAAATCGTGATCCCGAAATTTGTTTTTTCGCTAGGTAGGATAGTAGTTTTCTCAGTTCGTTGTACAAGGAGTGAAAATCGCGATAAGAACACCAAGTCTACTGCTGAGTGCTGATGCCATCATTCGTGCCATCCGGCTGTGACTATGCCAAAATCGGTTGTTGGAGTGGAATGGAGTTGTTCCGAATTTAAAATGGTGAGAAAAATCGAACATTCAACTAAGTGAATCGACAGTTATGTGTGAGCAGTAATATTTTTAATCAATAATCCCGTCCTATTTCAGAAAATTCCTCCAATTTGACGAAGGGATATTGTGACCTATTTATTCAATTTCATCCTTCACCGGGAAGTCGCATCCTTGTGGTGTGTGCAGGTCGTTGGTATGCGGAAAAGGAATTAATCGATCACCATTTCAACTTACTTCATGAAGGTTCCCTGCAAGTCATTCCAGATGGCTGGGTGCACCGTTTCCGTCTGGACAAATGCCTCTAAACAATAATCCGAAAAGTTAGACAGAACTTCCCCGGTTAATTTTTGCACTCATCAACTAACGGTACCCATCGGTTCAGGTGTTTGTTATCTGTTTGCACGGTAAGGTTATTTCTTTTATTTTTCTACCCTTTGTAATTCTTTTTTTGGATTATGCTTCCAGCACTGAGCAGGCGGATTAATCATCCCGAAGATTCGTTCGAGATGAGGAATCGTTTGGATGATCTGACTCATGGAAAGAAGCAATATAGAAGAGTTGCATAAGTGTAACAGCTGCCTCAAATTTTTGATGGTTTGTCACTGGAATATGTGGAACCCCAAAGGTGGAGGAAACGGCTGGAAAATGCTTATAAGGAACCCAAAACATCTTCGGGAAGAACAGAGGGCTCGAACACGCTTGGAAGTAAGTTGCTCCATTTAAATTGTGGTTAGTTAAGTTTTAAGCTGAATACGCATAGGAATCTTTGTCAACTCAACTCAACTCAATTCTGTGTTCCAATTAATTTTACCACATAAGCCACCGGCAGAATAATTAAACTTGATTGTGTTTTCTATAGTGTTTAATTTTTGTAATTGACCCTGGTTAGAATGTAATTCTTAAAAACACAAAACAAATTTAAGATAAGCACAAATTTTGTAGATATGTGCAAAGGCACTGTTATTAAATTTCATTCTACAATGCACATTTATTGTATGAATGCAGCCGTTTAGCTGATGCCGAAATTTTGACATTGTTACATATGTGTAGAAAATCGCGGATAAATTTAAACTAGGAACTAGGTGGTTGCCTGACGAGTCAATTAGTAACAGTTTTATTATTCTATAGAACAGCAGGATGGCAGGAAGCTTTATGTAGAAAGGACTATTCATTGACCATTGTGTGTCGCGAGTGTTATATGAGGTAACAATCTTTTTCATTTACCTTTTCCCTTTGTTTTGTTTCTTTGAAACAGTACTCACTACATGCTATGGTCTTCAGATGAAATTTGGCGGATGTGAAAGTAAAAACATAAACCCGGATATGTGTCTCACACACAGTGCATCCGTCTACGAGGTGAATGATCTGATATCTTAAAACACTCCTCCATCAAATGAATATCATGCAAGTTGATTCCTATAGCTAAATTCCGTCCTACAACGAAAGAATCATTAAGGATGACAGGATATCGATTATTCTAAATAGGTGAGCATGAGCTGTTTTTTTTAAATATCATAACATTAAATGTTTCAAAATAAAAATATGCATAGATGGGTGCGTTGCTAATCAACTTCATTACTGTTTCAGGTCGCCTGAGCTAACACAGATTGTTCGATGCGGATCTAATCAACTGATAATAACCTATTTATTATTCATTTTCCTTCGACATCCGGTGCATCTATGCACACAAATTTTTCGACTTTCGCGATGAAGAGATGGACAAGGGTCGTAAGAAAAACCTTGGATAGCCGTTCAAAACCGCCGTAGGGGTGCGCTCTTCACCAACATGGGAAAGCACATCGAAAAACCTGCTGCCATGGAACTTGGTTTTTATTGATTTTTAAGGTTTCTGTTGAGTGTTGTTATGAAAATGTAAATTAATTTCAATATAATCTTGAAAAGCAATAAAAACAGCATTATTTATGACTGGAATTCTTATTGGAAATGGGAAAGCGCATAAAAATTGTAAAATTACATCACATATGATGTAATCAAATAGAAACGTCATGAAAGACGGAATTTTCCATGTGAGTTTAATATTACATGTTTTTTTTATTTACAGAGGTGTAATATTCAAATTGCACTGAAAATTCCGTCATATGTGATGCTTCTTTTTATTTACATCATATATGATGTAATTCTACAGATTTTTTTCGTTGTGTGTAGAAAAAAACTGCATAGGTATAGTTTGCTTTGAGAAGAATTGCTCCGAGAAGCATATCCTTTGAAAAAGGCCCTGAGAAGATAAGTTGGTCGCCATCAGGATAGTTGAGACCCTGTGAAGATAGATCTGAGAATTTGCATTTTTTTAATATTGAGTTTTGTTGAAAGAAACTCATTATGAGTATTCGAAAGCATTAATTGATAATAGTAAAAAAAATGACTACCTTAGGATAATGTAAACTACATGAAACGTGAGGCTTGAACTTGAAAGAATATTCACTTAGAGCACCGAAAGTTTAATTCGATTCTAAATTAAATATCAAACAATTGTTTTATCAATGAGGCCAATAACATTTATCTGAATTTGTAATCCGCGTATTGGAAGTAACAATCAAACTTTATCAAATCTCAGATCTTTATTATGAGATGTCTACAGAAAAATCAGAACCCTATATTTGAAATTCAAAATATAAATCTTGAATTTAAAATTTCGATCGAAAATTGTTTCATCAATTGCAAAAGAATGGAATGGATATGTTGAAAAAGGATATTAAAAATTAAAAATTGAGGTCTTAACCACACACTGCATGCCAGACTGAATCTTATAATTATCTGTAACCAAATCAAAGGCCGACGGTTGGTTCGAAGCTACGTTCCGTTTAGTAAAAAATAAATAAAAATAAACGCTGTAGAATTATTGATAAATTTTGAGTCACGATCTTCTAGAACTTAGAAGATTTACAACACACAGTACGAACATGACATAAATTGGAAATATATAAAAAAAAGAAGTCAGTCAGTCTGTTTGAAGCCAACATTTGAAATTCTGTAAACTGGATTTATGATTTGAATTTGATGTGTAAGTCTAGACTGTTATTTTGAATCTAGATGATAAAGATGCAGATGATAAAGATCTGAAGAATGAACTGTGTCATAATCTGAAAATACATCTGGGTCCGATTATGTTGTATTTTTAGGAATTGATACAATGAATTGTTGGTGACGATTAACTAAGATTTTAATTTGAGAACATCTAAGGTCAAATTCGACGATGTAGTCTGAAATTGTTTCTGTGAATGCAAGATTTGTGATTCAATTTGAGTGGTAAAGGAGTGAAAATCTAAAATGAATGTTGTGATCAGAGGTTAGATTTTGAATATGAACTATTAAATAGATCGGTATAGTCAAACGTGAACTATCTATAAGCTCTTAGAAGAATATTGTGTCTGATATTCGGAGTACATGTGCTGAATCTTGAAAGTAGCAAGTGACAGGAATGTCCGTTCCATTATTTAAAAGACTTGGTGAAGAATTGAATTTTTAAACAGTAGGCGATCAACATTAAGATAATTCTTATAATCTGATATTTGAATTGATTCTGGGTTTCAGTCCAGGAGCTAAATTAGTTACCTATGTATTTGTATGTTCCGTAAACTACGATTCTTTGATTCTGAGCAAACTATAAATTGGGACTCAAACTTTAATCACTTGAACATGAAGTCTGAATTTGAATTTGAAAAATCTAAACAAGTCTGGAAGCTTAATTCTGAAATGCTCAAGTTTTGTTTTCGATGAATTTCTTCTATAGAATTCCGTTTATTCGTTGGACCGTAGCGATAAAAAGCAAGAATGCAGTAGTACTTGTGATCAACTGGACAGAGGGTGGGTCCCCAGTCTGGGGCGGCAGTATAAGTTGGTCTTCGATTGAAGGCAAATGTTCGTATTGAAGTGTGAGACAACGTGTGGGCCCTTATTCTGCGCCGCGCGTGACGTGATGATTCTCACCTCACCTCGGAGTCACCGTGACATTTGTCACCTTATTCCCGAAGTCGATGCGGGTAAAGTGACAGTGGTTCATTCTAGGTGAGTGACCCAATGAACACATCTGTCAAATCGGAAAAATGTTCTTGGTTTGTTTTGATTTCGACCACGATTCTAAATTTCGGAACAAAATTAAACAAAAGTTAGTTGAAATTTCGGTGCGAAAATAGTCGCGATCCATTGGTCCTCGTTAAGCAAACATTGTGAGGTTTGTGACAAAGCTGATGTAACATAATTTTCGGGAATCGACAACTGCTGCCCCGACATACCAGAACACCGGAAACCAGATCCTGATGGTACCAGTTGAAAAATTACTGGACGCACCATCGATATTTGTGTGTTCGAAGAGAGCTGTTGATCAAAAATCGAAGGTTCCAGATTGATATGAAGCCAACGGCAATTCGGCTAAATACGGAAAGGATGGATGTCCGATTCGAGCCAGTCAAAGGGTGTTTATGTTTGGCGCTCTATAAGAGGAATTCCGCTGACGGCTTAGATGGATTATTTCAATTCTTCGATGGCAGAGGAACGAAAATAACCAAACATGTCCGCAAGGCAAGGTCAACAATAAAAACCAGAGGTAAAAATAATCCGAAAATTTTTAAAGTTTTCGGCCTAATTTTCTATTGTGCTTTCTAAGACAAATTAAATATTCGATGGAAATGTTTGAAACATTTAAAAAATGCTAGAAAAGTTGTTTTATTATTCCCAAAACTATCATACTTTAATGTGATAAACTTTCAAAAGCCTGATTATTCCGCTTTACACAAATTTTTAATTAAATTTCTAACTCGTCACCACCTGAAAAGGTACCGACAATTGTCACCTAAAATCGTCACCCGAATGCGACGATTCTCACCCACGGTGACTACGAGAATATAGGGTAAGAACTCACAAAGTTCATCCGAAGTGACGTTCCTCACCTAAACCTGGGGGAGGAAGACTGAAATTTGCTGTATCGTTTTCTGTATCGTTTTTTTACTGTTCGGCAGAAAGCCAGCAATTGTTGAAAAGATTTGTAATCGTTCAAATTTTAACTTTAGATGATCAGTTTCATGTAGCGAGTCATGTAACTCAGTTGTTTAGCTGCTAAATTTAGATTTAGCTATTTTTAGAACAACTTTGAATCTAACTATTTTCATTTATCAGCTTCAAAACTTTGACGAAATTTGAGCGACTCAGTACGCCTAATCATGCAAGAATTTGCCAGAGCGAAACAAAATCTAATTGAATCATTGTTTTAAGCAAAACAAGTGCTTTTCAGTATCAAACAAGTTTTATTAAAAATCACTAAATAAGAAAGTAAAATTTCGAACCTTCGCACTGGTCGCCCGCATAGGTTAATACGATACTCTAAATCTTCCGTATTATTGCTTTCTGATTACATTAATATTAAGGTTCACTGATGCGTCTTGGCTCGACGTGCCTGTGCTAGAACGGATAAAATATTATTTCTGGATGATACGATCAATATTCTTAAACACAAATTGATTATTTTTGCAACGCACCGAAATGATAAAAAACTATTTCTGAAAGATACAATTAATGGTCCTCAAAATAAACTGCGTATTTTTGCAACACGCCCCAATTCATATGTACTGTCAGAGAACACGCGGTAAGATAAATTAGAAAAAAGTCTTCGGGGAGTGTTAGTCGTTTAGATTTTACGGATCCAATTTAAAATCGAGGATCACAACAGTCCAAGCGTAGAGGTAAGTAAACTCAAATAAAATTAATATTATTACGCGAAAGATTTCAATGTTTTTTTAACCGCACATTGTTCTAGGTTTAGAGGAAGAACCCTGCTACCGAAAGCAACAGGAAGCAACACCACGTAGCAGCAGTGCGAATCTGAATCAGCCAATAGTGCAGCAGCAGTGAAAAAACTGGCATCCGCATGATGTTATCAACGACCGAGCGGCCACTTCTTCGAGATGGTCAAAACCAAATCCGATCATTGCAAGCAACACCCATGGGTATGCTGCATACGGTGCTACACACAACATCCAAAAAATGTCAGGATATGATGAAAAGTAAGATAAGTATGTGACTCAATAACTACGAATAAAATAAATGTTTTAAATTTGATGTAAATCTTTTTCATTGTATCCCAAAACCAAATTAAAATTATGTTAAATAAACGAAAACCTATGAATCTTTTTATTGTTGAATGAGGATATGCTGTATCGTCATCGTTTTATGGATGGATCATTAAAAAAAGATAACACGTATGATTGAACTGGTTCGAAAAAATTAATCTTCATTTAATCGTAACTCTACTTAACGACCCGTTCACTGTATCGTAAAGTGTGTCCAGACGATTCCAATACTATTTATTCAATCGTCCATTTATAATCCATTACTATTAGAGTAATCTTTATGGTGTCTCGGGAAAAAGATTACAGGAATGGTCAATTTAGGATACTGATTTATGCGGGCGGTAGATTGATGAGAGAAATTTGACGTTTGAAAGATTTTTTTCTTTTTTTATTCAGTCTTCCTCCCCCAGACCTAAACCGACTGCTGGAATAGAGTGACTTGGGTGACTCTACTATCGTCACGTCACTCGAGGCGCAGAATAAGGGCCGTGATCAATATATCATTAAAGAGTTGTGATTGATCGTAGTCCAAAAACTGATAACGGCATGCTTGGGTGACGATTGAATCGGTATTCGGGCACAGATGGTAAGCAGGAGAAATTGGATGTTTTTGCCAGAGGTATAAAGGGAACGGTGGCGGAAGAGTGGGAGCTGGCATTTGGGTTTACCTTTTCAATCATTCTAAAGTGAATGAGTCTTCCACTTGTACAGCATTGAAATGATTTTTTTCTTTCGTGCTCCACTTAGTACCTCATCCCGGTACAGAAATGCCTTACACCGCTTATTTCACTGTTCTCATTTGAACTGGAGACTCGTGGGTGTTTCCGATATTCAAATAGCACTGTTGCGGAAGTCCGAAGGTTGATTTCCGGATTCCCTCGGAGATATGAATTGAAGACTTTTGAACAGATAGCTGGAGAGGATACAAAAAAACGATTGATGACTGGAAAATCCGAAAGTTTTGTTTTGCTTTGCGATATTGAGGTAAGCGTTACTTTATAGGTTACCCTGCATTACGCTGTCAACAGAAGTAAATTACACTGTCATAGCATTTCACACTTCAACGTGTAAAATTTCAAACGTTCTTGAAACAACTTGACCAACATGCGTGAAATGCGTAAATGCGTGAAAGTACTGCTGCACATGATGTAAAATACCGTTCAAACAATTGATGTACCGTCAACCGGGGTAACATGCAACGATTTTCAACTTCAATTGTATCTGGAACATTTATGTTTGTAGGGAATCATAATGCTTGTGCATTAAAAGTTTTAAGGTTAGTAGGGCAGCAGATTGACGAGGTTAGAAAAATTATTAATGTCCTCAGTAATTTTTAAATTCTCAAAAACATGCATGTTGCATGATACCCAAGAAAAGGGGTAGCATGCAACAAACAAATTTTGCATTAAGTGTAACGGAAACCCCAAAAGAATTTGATAAGCATTCTCAAGGACTGATCTTATCTTTTAGTTTCCGATCTAGGCAATTTACGTTACTCTTTAAAAAAGAAATAAAAGCAACATTTTGGAAAAAATTATGATGACATAAAAAAAAATTTAAACATTTGGGAACGTGGGAGAAAACCAATCTTTTTTTAATCTGAGTGCCACGAAAAAATGTAGAATTCCTTCACAATATTTTGCATGGAAATTTTTTCAAAAGGTTTTCTTCTTTTAAAACAGTATGAAAAATATGTATACAAATACTTTTTTTTTTAAATTTTAGAGTCAGCTGTACTTTTAGATGCTTAAAAATTGAACTGATTTTTTTTAGCAAAGAAGTCAAGGGATTTCTTTTTTAACGAATCATAAGATACAGCTTAAAAGCAAATTTCAATTTTTATTTTGTTCAAACATATTATTTCATTGTTATTTCATAAAAAAAAACATTGAACTTATCTCTTAAAGAGCGACGAAATAAAAAACAAAAATTATTGTTTCTTAGTCTTGCGACGATATCCTTTTTTGGGTCCTGGTTTTTTTGATGATTTGTTTTCATTGTCCTCTGGTTCCTGCTTAACGCATGCATTTGGCGGTTCTTGCTTAACAATGCAGTCCTTCGTTGCAATCACCGTCTGGTTTTCCTTGGTTTTCTTCTCCTTTTTGAACTCTTTAACAAGTTCCACTGTAACGGCTTGGCCAGCTTCAACCAGAATTTTCCGGCGTTGTTGTGGAGGAGCAGCTACAGCTGTACGGTTTTCTTTTAGCACTTCGATAAAAGCTTCAGACCATGATGAATCCGATTTTGATTGATCCGATTCCTTGCCATCAGGAAGTCGTTTCAAAACTTGTTGTGGATCTAGAGGAACGATCCCAGAAGCTCTAAAGCCAGAGCGCAGGTTTGTGGAAGCATTTGTCAGAGAATTTATAGTCTTCTTCAAGAGTTCTGGAAAATAAGCCTTCGGAACAGTCCCTTTGTACTTCAATTTATAGTCTTGCAGATTAGATCTCCATTTAATTTTCAATGGACGAAAAAAGCGATGTCTACCCGCATAAATAATGATCATAACCAAACGTTTCCTGAAGAAGTCAAACGACGATTTGATGAATCGTAAAAAAACGTTTAGCAAACGGTTATTGACAATGTAAAATACATTGCTTTAATCGTGAATTTTGATTTGATGTTATTTTGAATATGTCGTTAGGTTATGTAACTGTTAAAAACTGTTAAGGCACTTATATGGAAGAACCGTTCTTCAAACAGTTTAGATATCGTCCAATAACACTAGTTTACAAAATTTTAAAAAAATCGTGAACTTGACTAACTGATCAACATTTTTAATGTAAAATCGGGCGCTGAATCCGAAAATGAAATTAAAAAAAATCTCAGTAGAACCGTTTTTGAGTTATGCTCCAAATATGAAATTTCGGAAAAATTAAAAAAGTTCTTGTACTTAGATTAAAATATCTCGGACGGCATAACAGTAATTTGAAATCTCTCTTTCGCATATTGAAGGTGAATAAATTTTCTATCGATCATCTGAACACTGTTTTTGCGTTTGACCAACAGTATTGCTGATATTAGTGACTTTATGAGAGACAAAAATGATAAAAAACGCACTTTTTTAAAGAAAATTTTGTTTAAACGAAAGTTTTAGACTTGATGGTAGCATTTAAAAAATCTGATTTTCTTTTGCGCTTAAATGTCAATTTGAAACAAAGATTTCAAGTGGTTATTTATCAAAATCGGTTGAAAATTGAAGAAGTTATGGCTACTTAACCATAACTGTAATTTTTGCAGTTTTTAATAATTTAACGAACCGCAGTACACTTATCATAGTATAGGAAGAATGAAACATGATAAATCTCACTCGCTCCAAGTCAAAATTATTTATTAGCTTACCAGAAGGTCACATGCCAAGTTTCAGGAAGATCTGACCATAGGGAGGGTATGCTTAAGTCTCAAACGAGAATAAAATTTTGAGGTATTTAGCCCGATAGGAACGAAAAATACTGGTTTTTCATCAATAACTTTTTTCATCACTAGCTGATTGTTTTTTATGGTTGATTTTCTTAAAGCCTAAGTTGAGACAAATATTTCACCCGAAGACTGTAACTCGATTGGATTTGAAACAGAAAAGTTATTGCGGTTCAAAGGCCGCAAATTTTGTCCAACACGCAATGAGTACTTTTTACGCATTGCGTTTTATACGACAATTTTCGACCAAAATACAATCTTTGAACCGAAATAACTTTTCTGTTTCAAATCCAATCGAGTTACAGTCTTCGGGTGAAATATTTGTCTCAACTTAAGCTTTAAGAAAATCAACCATAAAAAACAATCAGCTAGTGATGAAAAAAGTTATTGATGAAAAACCAGTATTTTTCGTTCCTTTCGGGCTAAATACCTCAAAATTTTATTCTCGTTTGATACTTAAGCAAACCCTCCCTATGGTCAGATCTTCCTGAAACTTGGCATGTGACCTTCTGGTAAGCTAATAAATAATTTTGACTTGGAGCGAGTGAGATTTATCATGTTTCATTCTTCCTATACTATGATAAGTGTACTGCGGTTCGTTAAATTATTAAAAACTGTAAAAAATACAGTTGTGATAAAGTAGCCATAACTTCTTCAATTTTCAACCGATTTTGATAAATAACCACTTGAAATCTTTGTTTCAAATTGACATTTAAGCGCAAAAGAAAATCAGATTTTTTAAAAGCTACCATCGAGTCTAAAACTTTCGTTGAAACAAAATTTTCTCTAAAAAAATGCGTTTTTTATAATTTTTTTCCTCATAAAGTCACTAATATCAACAATACTGTTGGTCAAACGCAAAAACAGTGTTCAGATGATCGATAGAAAATTTATTCACCTTCAATATGCAAAAGAGAGATTTCCAATTACTGTTATGCCGTCCGAGATATTTTAATCTAAGTACAAGAACTTTTTTAATTTTTCCGAAATTTCATATTTGGAGCATAACTCAAAAACGGTTCTACTGAGATTTTTTTGAATTTCATTTTCGGATTCAGCGCCCGATTTCACATTGGAAATGACCTTCAGTTTACTGAGTTCAAAAATGCTGTAAACTAGTGTAATCGATCATGGAAACCATAATTTGATATTCAAACTGTACATGTTAATGTAATTCTTGAAGTTGTTTTGTAAAAAGATTTTTACAGTAAAAGTCGTAACACGATTTGTCAAAATGATCTTCCAACGTAATGCGTACGTTTTTCGGAAACGTACGTGAATAACACGCACACATATGAACAAATTTTGGAGTTTTCGGATTAAAAAAACTAAAAGTTTTTGGGTAATCATTTTATTTACATACTAACATTATCTTATTGCATATACCTTAATTATACATTAGAAATACTAATATGTATTCCTCCATTAGGCGTAGTTCGTCCAGTTCTGATTTCTTCCACAATTATTTTGCCTGCGCCGAAATTGTGTAGCAGCTAGCTGTCTTAGCCTGAAAGAAAAAATAGAATTGTTCTTATATTCTATAAGATACTTTCACAACTTTGTTTTTGCTACCTTAGTTTAGTTGAACAGGTGCAAAAACAATAAACTTTTTCACTTACCTGTTACAAAAACAAACAGCCCGATGCTCCTTGCCGCTGTGTTGAAACTTTCACAGCATCGCGTCGCCATAATCGCCTTCCTGCTGTTTGATTTTATCATCCTTGACGTAATTTATCGGAAGATTGACACCGGCGTTCCGAATTCTCCGAAATTGATGAAATTATGCTTAGAAACTTTTATCAATTGTTTTCCGTCGAAAAGAAAAAAATACCGCGACGGACTGCGACAACAGAAAACATGACTGGCGTGGCGAAGGGCAGAAAACAATCAGTGGTGCCAAGTGAAGAGATTTTTCAAAAACACAATATTAAATATTTTGTCATTAAGATTGTTTGAATCATCATTTATATCGTTAATGAATGATACATTAGTTAAAGTAGAGTAAAGTAAAAGCGAGTATTGAGTGGGATTTAAAATGAATGAGAAAAGATGATTTGATCATAATATTTTTTGGAGTGAAATCTGCCATGTCAATAATATAGACTTAAATTTCAGATACAGATGCCCGACCTCAATCAAATCCGGCATTAAACATTTTCGAATTATGTAAGGAGACTCACAAACCACGAGGAAAACTTAAAGATTTCATAAACTTCAACTGATTTTTTGCAAAATCATGTGGCATCTCTGATCCGCATTTCGGTCATTTTTGACAGACCGCATCAACGCTATGGGTAACGGTTCGAAATCATTTTTACGATTAGAGAAAAATTTAAGTAAATCGTGCATACCATTCGTTCACCTTTCCAGATAGCATCACTTTTTCACATAAACGTTCATGTTTCGTTTTTAACGTTGTCGAAGTAAAGTTTAATAAAACAGTTACTTTTACTGAGACAATCACCATTTCTGGAGCTGTAGATGTATCGTATAGACTGTTTGAGCTATAGTTTTTTAGTATGCGGGTAGCGGTTGACACAAATGAGTACTATTTGGTGGTAAAAGCACAAACCGCCCGCATAATTAAAAACAGTTGGGGATATAGTACTAACTATTAACTTAA
Organism: Uranotaenia lowii; assembly: GCF_029784155.1. NCBI lineage: Eukaryota > Metazoa > Arthropoda > Insecta > Diptera > Culicidae > Uranotaenia > Uranotaenia lowii. Next base: position 107,851,330 of record NC_073691.1, on the reverse strand, counting down.
TATATTGGTAGCAGTACCAGTATGAAATATCTTCCAAGTATCATTTCATTATACATGTTCAAAATTTTATTACCTCAATAAATTATGACAGGATCGTATCAGTGACAGTGACAATATGATATATGATTTAGTAAGTATAGTATAATAAGAGAATAAAAATTTGCAACCTTTGAATATTGTCTCTGGACCTTATCCAGGACTCTAACAGTGTACGACAAAGTTTCCTTATATTTTCTTAGCATTAGACATTAAATTAAAAAAAAAACAACATTGACAACATTGTATGAGTTAGACAAGTCGTTATCATTTCACCTCTTGCGGATAATAACTAATATTGTTATTTTAAGATGTAGTTGTGAGCTTATGCATTTTTTCGCTCTTGGGTTCAGCATCTGCTAATTTTCACTTCACTTCGTTAAAATTTGTGTCGGCAACCCCACGCCAGGTTCGGAACTGAAAACTGTGTTCAAAATGGCTCCGAAAAAAAAGAATCACGCTGAGAAAAACACACAGAACGCGAAAAGTAAGTAAAACTATATTATATTATCGATAAAAACTAGTGAGATTAAATAAAACTAATGAAATTACAGAAACAAAGATCTCTGCTGAGCGGAGAGCGGAAAAAAAATCTACTGAAAGGCTGAACAATGCAGATCTGCACAAATAGGTAAGATTGTATAATCCATGTATAATATCAGAAATAAAAAATAAAAATCTCAACATTTAAATTTTTTAATTTTATTTTATTTTTTGTGGGAAAGAATTGGAACTATATTGGTTATGGTACAGGGAAGCTCTTTTTAAAAATATTTTACAATATGCGGAACGTATGATTGAGCGTTATTTTTACTACAAACTACTATAAGCAAACTATATCCATTGAAGTTGAACAAATCTATGATTTTGTATTCCAACGTAGCTAGAACATTCAGGTAGATTGTTTTGCTCGCCAAAAGTGGATGATATTTTAACCGTATCCAATAATGTAGCATGAAATATTTGTTCGAAAAAATCGCTCTTTTTGAATGGTAAACATGCTTAACAGCCCTTTCCCCATATGGTACTTTAACAGATAATCATAATACAGATTGTTAATATGGTCTGTGTTATTGTACATATACTGTTCACTTTACAATAAACGATAACGTTTAGAGACAATATAGAATATTCTCTATATATTGTAATTGATTATGCGGGCGGATGTTGTTTTCGTGGCATGCTTCAATGACGGCCAACGAAATATGGCTAGCCAAGTTATCGCCAATTAAAAGTTTCGGATTTTTTCCACCATTAGAATCTGTTTTTTGGAAGTAAACAAGAACAACTTTGAAGAACCACTTCTCAAATAAATCGTTGTCAAACCAAACCGTAAACAGTTCCTTTTGGACCATTCTTGGTCCAAGTGTCGTAAAGATGTTTACTTTTATAAACGACGAATGGTGGCAAAAGTGTTCCTGAAGCAGTTCCGGCAAACATGACCGACGTACTTACTTTTGAAGAGTCCATTATACGGTCAGCATGTTTTGCGCTGCGACGTACGATGACTTTGACTCGACCAGGATCGTCCGTCATATTGGTTTCGTCATAGTTAACGATGAGATTTTCAGAAACCCCTGAGAGAGAACTTTCAAGATTTTCGAAGAAACGCTGTACTGTTACAGCTGAGACATTAGCTCGGCTGCGTTTTATATTTTCACAGAGACGGTGGCTGAGCTCCTTGTGGCGTTCCAAAAAGGAAAAACACCAATCATTCCCTGGACAGTTTTCCTTGAAACGAGATTCCGTTCTTCCCATCCGATTAAGATAGCCTTTCACTACAAGCCGGACATCGGTGCGGGTAAACGGCATTCCCCAATCAGCTGCTTTGATTAGTCCCTCAGCTAAACGCTCCTCATCCGAGTCTGATAGGACCCGGGGAGCTCCATACTTAATTGAGCACACATCGGATAAATCCTTTTGCATATTCCGGCTGATTGTTGAAGGGCAGATTCCGTATATTCTAGCTGCTTCCCGCAGTAACATATTCTGGTTCCGCACTTGTTTTATTGCTTCCACTAACAGCGGCCTTGAGTAGTTTCCATAGACCCGACTTCCCGGGACTCTCTTAGGCGTACGAGGCATTCCTGAGTGGTACCTGTGATATTTCGCACGAAATATATCATGATTGATGCACTTTAGTTGATTTTTTTTACTTACGCAGTCCAAATCGAGTATTAATTCACCAAATTCTATGCACGGAATGGAGAAAATCGTAATGTAAACAAACACGGGTTGCCAAATTTATCACACTGATGCGGGTTGAAAATGATGAAAAAAGAAAAAAGCAACGCGCCGCTTAGAGCAAGTCCAATGGTGTTGGGAAAAAGTGGTAGGAATTTTGTTGGCTGTAGCACAGATGGGAATTTTTCTATCGCGAAAAATAGACCAAAAATGTTGGCCGTCCACCGGTGTGATAGAAAACGATGGTATAAAATTGGGGGCAACCAGCGATGCCAAGTGCATTTGCTGTTCAGTATTTTTACTATTTTTCCTATTTCGAATTGATCGTTTAAAAATTGAAATCAAATTGACTTTATTGAAATAGTAGTGCTAATACCATTCTTAAAACTTTTTCTAAGTTGTTGAGAGAGTTTTGCATTGGATAAGTATACAAGTTTCACTTAACTGAGCATGTCTCATTTATGAAACAACAGCTTTGTTGATTTTGTTTGGTTCCGGCACGATTTTTTTTCATAAACGCTTACAAATCTTTTAAAAAAGTGCTAATTTTCTGTCGAAACGTAAAAAATGCTGCATCAAAATTTCTATTTGCCTGACCTAGGTTATTATATGGTAGTGGTATTGTAACGTTCTTCCAATGCTATGAGTAAAATTCTCGAAATTGTATGGGCAAGTAGAGCACAAATGAAAGTGAATTTGGTCTTTGATGGACTCTTCGAATTTAAAGGTTTGCATATAATTTAAATTAAGTGTTTTTGTTTGGTAACTGTTAATACAAACTTATATTGGTCGTCCGTTTCATTTCTTGTTCCTTCTCTGAAAATCCAACCAGATCCCACCTGTGGAACGTTCCGATATCAGAACCGTTCCTGACCTTGTTTCAACAAAGAGATCAGTGATCCAATCCACCGGAAGCCAAATTTGGTGCATTCCGGCAGCACAACCTAAAATTTGGAATATGAGGTTTAATTATAAAATAATTTGCGTTTGATATGATTGACACTCGACGAATTAACAGCGAGGGTTCCGTTTTCTAAAGATGATGGGCCATTAAAGGCGGCGTTCAAACCGGTCATTCCGACGGAAGAACATTTTTCAAATAAAAAAATGAAATTCCTACTCCCGAAACCGCTCAAACAAACAAAATTTATTTACCTAGCTTTCTGGCATCTCTGCGCCTCGAAATATACACCCAAAATAATTTAGAAATTTATTCTACGGTATTTTTCACGTAAACGAAGATTTTGTTGCATCTGATCGATTCTACGTGATTTTGTAATACCTTCATTCCTTCCTCATAGACGACACATGAAATTCACGTAAAGTCTTAGTGAATTCAATTTTTTCATTTTTCTCAAGCGTATGGTTGAAAATTCTTATTAGAAAAAGCTGATTTTGTTAGCCGTCGTCAAAAATGTTTTTGTCAGTTGACAAAGGAATTTGTTCTCAATCGTCTTGAATCTTGCATATGTCTTCTGGTAAGTGCAAATGATGCTACATTATAACTATTTAATTTTTAATTTAACATCTTTCAGTAATCGCTGTGGCTGCAAGTGCCCTTTCGTTGGAACTGGTGGTGGTCATTCGTTCTTTGGTTCGAGTCCCACCGTAGGATGTCCGGGTTAAACGAAACGAAATTACGCAAGGTAAATTATTTATCAATATCATTAATTCTATTTTAATTATTGATTTTTTTTTCTATTTTCTACAGGATCCCACAAAGCAACTCGCCGGCCAAAGGTCCCGCATTTTGTTTAGATCACGAATTTAGTATAGTGTGTGGCGAAAGATAATAAAAATAAATTTTATTTACGATAAATTCATTTTATTTTCATTTTACTGCCCAGAATAAATACTTAAAAATTAGTAGAAGAGATCCAAATATCATTTAATAGCTAAACAAATTTTTCGTAGCTTCCATCCTCATAACATGTTGAACGTACTAGGAATTCACGTAAGTTGTACGTGATGTTCATTGAGCGAAAATTCCTATTAGGGGAGCGTTTATTTATTTTATTCGTACAAGTCACGTGAATATCAATTGGATAAAAATTATGTTGTTTTTCACGTAGCAGCTACGTGCAGATTATTTTGGGTGTATGATAGCCAATTTAATTGGCAAGGGCATGACAAAAATTGGCTGCAGGTTTTAAAGAGTTGATTAACTTCTTTGTAATTCGTATCAATTTAAGTGATAAGAGAATTGTTTACAAAAGAAAATATCACTTCATGTTAAAATCCTGAAATTGGTCAATTTCCTTTATTTTCCCCTCAACTGAGGTTTTGAGCATAAGAAAGATGGCAGCACCGAAGCGTTTCATGCACGAATACGGTATTGCAACGCCGACTGTATCACTCGGTTCGGTGTTGCAAAACATCGTGTTTTTCTATCACCCTCGGCCAAAAAGTGTTATACGATACAAATTTTGCAGCGCGAAACTGTTCGAATATCAGATTTTCCCAACACCGGTGTACGGCAAATGTGTTGTGATGTGTTGTAAACCTTCGAAATTTCTATCTCCATCTCAACCAGTGAACTTGCTCTTAGGTTGGAATTCTGTTGCGTCTTACCCCGGACGAGCAACTGTAACATTAATACGTTTATTTAAGTAAACTTAAATATTTTTTCGTATCTATTATTTCACAAACAGTGTTTGTATAAAGTACTTGAACCAATATAAAGTTTGTAGCAGCAATCATCAAGCCAATCCGTCATATGAGGTAATGTTTTTTTACCATGAAAAAAATTGAAAAATTTCAACACCTATTAAATAATTTTTTTAATTTTTTAGAAGGGTCAAAAAGAAAAAAATTAGTACTTAGAATGAGAACTACTATGTTTACGATACTTTGAAAGTATTTTGCGATAGCTTATTTGCATTGTATAAAATTTAAAAATGAAAAAACGATTGGGTGTGCAAACGTTGCAATCTACCCCGCTGTTGCATGATGCCCCGTTTGACGGTACATAGCCAAATGAAGAAAATATATAAATCAAGCAATATTTCAATGATCTAGGATGATTCGGAAATAAAATTGAAATAATGTGGCAGTTTCAATTCAAATAATTTTTATTCACGATGGATTGCTAGCGGTGCGAGAGTAAAAAAAAAACAAAAAATATTTTTCTTTTTCCGGATTGATTGAAATAGTTACAGTTACGTACCAAAAAAATTGGCCATACGACTCAAGGCGACGTTTGGTCGTTACATTTCTATGATGGGTTATGTTCTTTCGGGATTCGTACAAAACTTATGAAAGAAAAACTGAAACAATTATTGTGAATTCACACAGTTGTTCATTTTTCGCTGATTTCGCAATGGGTACATTTGGAATTTTCATGGTTAAAAATCACACATAAGTTAAATGCAGCTCCATATATTTGCCGAAAATGTGAGAAACTTTTTTTGTGAAATGTGTGAAATGATTTATCAGTGTACGGAAGAAAATAAAATACACGCTGATACACAATATTCCAATTTTGAAAAATCTTGTCGCATTCAATGATAACATAAATATCGAAATGAGGAATAACAGAAAGCACCCTGTGTTAGTCAAACATAGATATAAAAACACAATAAGATCCATTGTAGCCAAAACCAAAAATATATTGTATATTTTTAAATATATAGTAAATATACAGTAAGAGATAAAATAAAAGATCGCCAAAACATGTTAAGAATTATAAGTGGAACAAAATCTGGTTCCCATCCACAGGTCATGGCTAAGCTTTATCCACCATTGAACAGAAGCATACTAGAATACGGTTGTGTGGTCCACAATAATGCATCAGCTACAACAAGGAAAATACTGGACGTTGTTAACAATCAATGCTTGAGGAAAATCACCGGAAACACGAGATCCACGCCATTGAATGCGTTAGCTGCCTTAAGTGGACAGGAACCGTTACATCTGCGACAAAACATGGTTACAGGAAGAGAGATCGCCAGATGTTTCCACCGTAATAACATTGTTGGTCAACAATTGAGCATGTTGTCAAACCATCAGATAGATGATCCAAGCAAGTACACATACATGGAAAGAATTTATATGGCTGATAAGGAGTTGTTCAGCAGAATTTCACCAGTGGTTAAAATAGAACAACACGCGAACGTGACGATAAATATACATCTGAGCGAGGACACAATAGTCAAAGCTAATACCTGCACAAGGAGACTAAAACAGATGACACTGTGTGTCATGTATGGTAAATTCAAGAATCGAGGGAGAATCTTCACTGATGCTTCGAAAGAATCGAATCGTTGCGGTATTGGTGTGTACATACACAGCAAATTTTTTTTTCGCTGGAAACCAGCAAAATTTTGCTGGTTTTTGTCCCGCTGACTTTCCAGCAAAATTTCCAGCAATTTAAATTGCTGGAAAAAACAGCAAACGTTAATGCTGGTTTCCAGCAATTCAAATTGCTGGAAAATCAGCAATTCAAATTGCTGGAAAATCAGCAATCCAGATTGCTGGAAACCAGCTATTTCTTTCAACACAACCGGCAGTATTTAGTATGAAATTTATATTCAATTCAAAATTAAAGTTTAATATTGGCTGTGCATATAATAAGCAATAAAAACAATTATTTTCTCCCATTTTCAATAAGGGATTAATTTATTTTCCAAAAAAAAAAAACTTTTTTTTTTCACAACTTTCACACCGGCTCTGAGGTGGCCGCTTCGTGCCAAAATGTTGATCATCCGCCACCTGTAAAAATAGTTTTGATGAGTATCTTCTATGGAATATATACACACAAAACTTTCGAGACTCCACTTAGCAAAAATGAGCTGTTACTTTCCGTTAGCAAAAATTTTTTTTTACTGTCCAGTTAGCACTTTCCCAAATTGTCATGACTTTTGCTCAATTTGAGTAAAAAAAAACCCCTTTGCTACTAATTTCAGTATTTACAGTAGCATGGACTCAAACTTTTAGGACTTTTAGTTTCTACTCGAACCACGGTGCAACGTTTCTTTTTGACAGGAATTTTGTTTTGTTTTGTTTTCGGATCAATCAGTCGTAATTTTGGAATGTTTCGATTCCGTTTTACCATTAAAAGTTGTGCGCCGTGTTTTGTTTGCCGTTCAGAGAGAGTTCATCACATAATGCTCCGAAACCTACCTGTCCGGCCGGATACGATTCAAACGATTTTCGATGGTAGTGGAGGATGGAACCATCAAAATGTTGAATACGATGGTCCTTCTCTTTGCCGATTCCCGAAGACTTTTCATGTTGGCCGTTTGGATAAAGCTCCAGCGGATGGTTTGTTTTGGTTTGAAACAATTTTAAGTGGAATCGGAATTTTGTTTGGTAAGTGCGATAAATAATTGAAATTTAGCTTAAAAGAAAAATAATTCAGCTTTGTTTTTCAGGTTTCACTATTTCTGAAGTTATTCGAAAAGAAGCGACTGTTTCCAAAGTTCGATAGAGTTGCCACTTCCAGCGAAAACACATCTCCAGTTGAAGGGCTACTCACAACGGCATCCGGTAGCCGCGACAACGTAGGATTGCCCTAAAATCTGCCCGAAAATGAGGAAGCCGGTTCGATTAATGCTGTTAACGTGGGCTCGGAAGTTAACGCGGATAAGGTCATCATTGGATGTGGTTCAACAGCCTTGGGCTGCCGTATTGGAGTCGTACAAAATTTGCATTCAATAATATTTTGATAACGTTGCTTTACGCTATCAAACGCACTGGAAAACGATCGATCTAGAATTCACTAGAGGGAAAAGTTTTCAGTTTATTTTGCACGGTAAGTTTCTTTTCAAATTAATTAAAAATTTAATTACTTCCAAACCGAACATTTCACATTTCAGGTCAGGTGAAGGAAAACGGTTGGAGATTACGAAATGTTGTTTGAGTTTGTTTTCTTGATCGAAGAGAATTTCAAATTGATATGTAACGAACGACAAGAGAAATGGATACCACCATCACAAACATTCGTGCAGAACAAAGTTACGAAGTAAGTTTAAACCGGAAGCAGCCGCCGAATGAAAATTTTCATACAAGGTGCATTAATTTTTTTATAGGGACATGTAGCTTCACACGACTGTTCCGCCTGTCGGGGGGAAGCAGACAGCCATATGCTGGTTAAACGATTCTACAAATTGACCGCGAATGGCAGCGCTGATGTCACTGGCCCAGAATGCATTTTTATTAATGCCCAAGTGTTTTGTGAGTAGTGTTAAAAGAAACATCAATTGAATTGAAAATATGTGACGAAACAGTTCTTATTTTTTCAGGTTTTGGGATTGTTAAGTGAACTACAATTATCGATAGTAATTGCATTATTTGTTACCTCTCCTGGTATAAGCTCCGGATGATGCCAACATTGAAATCAAAACCCCACGGCGGATACATTTGAAGCACTACGATTAAATGGGCAATGTTTGCCTGAAGTAAATTCAACAACTACGCAAGTGCAACGCGGTATGTATTGATTTTTATAATCAATGTTAAATGTTTTTTAAAAATGAAATATCAGAATTTTGAATTATTTAGTAATCTTTTCTAACTTTTTGTCCTTCCTTGATCTTGTACAACAGTTACATTAAAATTTCAATGAATAAATTAAATAAATGCATAGAAATTATCACTTTGTGTATTAAGCCCCACACATGGCAAAAAGAGTTATAAACGTGACATCTTCGCCGACTATTTTAAGGCAAACTTAATTATTCTCGCGAAACTCAATAAGACTGCCTATTATTGATTATTATTATTTTCGTTTCCATACTAAGCAACTTTCACATTAAATTTATTTTGAAGAAACTTCATTATTTTTGTTTTTCAGATTTTTATGAAGTTCGCGGTGAATTCTTGGAACCGATGGAAGAAAAAGTTCAATAATTTTCCGGAATGAGCTTTATGGTAACGACAATTTTTACTTTCTTATTTCATAATCTAAAAACCCTTTATCTTCTCAGGACCATCATTCGAATGTCACAAGTCGCCAAACTTGTCTACCATAATTTCCATGATTGATGGAAAGGAAGCTTCCGAATAAAAGGACATCTTTTAGCTAACGAAAATAAAATAAGTAGGACATAATTCCAAATTTCTTTTATTTTAAAAAGAAACCCCTTTATGAAAAATAATGAAATTTTTTATTTTACTCAAACTTTAGTAATTTTTAAAAAAAAAAATTTTGCTAACATTTTAGCAAACAATCATTTTGTTTACTGAAAAATTAGTAAAAATTTAGTCCGGACACTTCCGACTATTTTGCTAAATTTTTATTAATTTTTTTTTGCTAAATTGATTGCTAAGTTTCTAGCTGGTCAAATTTGAGCAAAATTTTGCTAAATTCCGGCCTCGAAAATTTTGTGTGTACCTGTACAATAAAAACTTACCCTTGACTTGATGCCTGGTTGCTAGAATATAGAGGAAAATAAAATAATTATATTAATTTAACCTTAATTCGTAACATACACACAAAATTTTCGAGGCCGGAATTTAGCAAAATTTTGCTCAAATTTGACCAGCTAAAAACTTAGCAATCAATTTAGCAATTTTTTTAAACTAAAATTTTAGCAAAATGGTCAAAAGTGTCCGGACTAAATTTTTACTAATTTTTCAGTAAAAAAAACCATTGTTTACTAAAATTATAGCACAAATTTATTTTCCCTTAAAATTACTAGATTTTTAGTAAAATTGAGATTTCAATCTAATCGTTGGTTTTCTACAATGAAAATTGGTTTGTGATTTTAAATGAAAAATACTGGATAGTTTAATTGGTTTTGAATTTATTTTCAACTGCGTCACCCACACCACTGTGAACATCCGAATTCGGGCCTTGAGCAATAATTACTGTTTCATCCGGCATCAGGGGGGTGTTTGCGGTCGGCCAGAAAAACTGAAAATTGAATGAAAGAATTACGTTTAAACTTTTTTGACACGGACTGTTTCAAATTGATTCAAATGAAACTTTGTATGCAGATCTATTAGCTTAAATAATCAGGATTGCTTGTAGTAACTTCATGTGTTACTGATTTTTGGAAAACATTAGCAAATGCGTTAAGAAATTAACGCCAAAAAAAATTCTTTAAACATTTTCTAAGATGAATAACATTCAATTCACATGTTCCTATTATGGATTCAGATTTCTCAGACTTTTTTTACATACAAAAATTCGTACTTTACAACGGAAATAGAAAAAGCAAATGACTGTTCATGTAAAACATTTTTAACAGGAAATATTATTATTTCTTAAGTGCAAGTTCAACCTACTCAACAATATTGACTTGTCTCAAATAAGTAAAGAAGACACAAACATTTAACCAGTATGGGCGATTATTTTTTAATTTCAACGTTCGTCGAAATGAATGAAAACATTCACAGAGTACATTCACAGATAGTACATTTGTTTTAATTGCTTACCAATCATTTGACAGAGGTCGCTGGCACAGCAGCCATTGTGGGCTCGGCAACGGTGCTTGGGGTCTCTTAGCTTAGCACTCCCATCGGCGGTCGCTTGAAATGTCGCTTCACCAAAAGTTCGGTACTTCAGGCCGTAGTTTGGAACAGTGGCAGTGATTCCACCGAGGCCGGTTACTTCCAACAATTCCGGCAGACTGGTCGAAATATTCTTCCAGGGCTTGGCGGGCGTCCAATTCAATATGCTGAATCTCTGAATGGAAATAAGCTGAAAGAAATGGAAAAAATTATCAATATGGAATTACGCATCACAATATTTCGATACGAACATATTTCTATTTTTTCTTTTAAAGTCCTGAAATCAAAATACCTCTAAAATAGTATATCGAAGTCCACTCACTAGCTTTGAATAGTCTATTCGGCCTGGAATTCAACTGGGTGAACTCCACCAAAAGGTCATAGTCAAGAAAGAACATCTTATGAAGACTACACCGTACCCAAGCAACCAAAAGTCGCGTTTTTACTTAAAGATGGAACTCCGAAGTTCACATTTGGCTGAAAAAATGTTTTACGGGAACTTCAGGTGACTCTTGTCGCGTAAAAGTTACTCAGGAACTTCCATCGCCCTTTGAAAGGTTAGACTATCGATAACGGGACTTCTAAGCGCTTTTAATGGAACTTCTCTCAAGAAGGTCGATAATATTCGCGTATCATTCCAAAACGCACCATTAAGCTACTTGAAGGTGTTTTAAAGAACCTATATGGGAAATCTAAGCGACATGTCAAAAATGTTTTTCAAGAAGGTCGATAACGTTCGCGTAACATTCCAAAGCGCACCATTAAGATACTTGAAGGTGTTTTAAAGAACCTATATGCGAATTCTAAGCGACATGTCAAAAATGTCTGTCAATTTCTTGTCATGGTATTTGTTTTGTTTATATCTGTACTGATATTTACAAATGAAATTCAAGATTTTTTCGAATTTTTTTATAAATGTTAAGATATTCGAATAAATTGTTGATGATGCGAATTTTTGTTATGTTTCATATTGTGTACTGAAAATCCTTTGAATGAAATAATGTACCTTCTATTGACCAACCCACTCAATTATCTCAAATGACATTAAGTTTAAATACTAATCATTACAGTGGCAATTAACTATTGCTGGATTGGTCAAGAGGCTGGTGAGTTTCATTGCAACCTAGAGAGCAGCGGTTCAATTCTCTAGGCGTGTAATCAGCTTTTGTAATCAAAACAATATAATTAAAATCAATGAGATAGACCATGATAGACCGGCAACCTAGCAACTTGACATGTGGTTGTCAGAGCAATCTGTCAATCTGATTTTTTTTTCGGCGCGTAGAAGTTTCTTGACATTCTCTTAGAAGCTGAATAGCGTTCTCTACAGCCACCTAAACGAACTTGAAAGTAGCTTTAAGAACTTAAATTTTGGGCTGATTAGCATTCTCTTCAGACACAAACGAGAGCTGATTAAGCTTCTATGGAACCTTTTTAAGGGAATTCTGGTTGCTTGGGTAATCACTACGGCATGGGAAGATGCTGCTCCAGCTCCCGAGATCAAAAACCAAATTTCACACTGGAAAATATAAAATAAAACCAATTATCAGTAAATTTTCTAATAGGATTTTCGGTTAGGACGATTCCAGAAACTGATTTTTTTTTGTTTACGGAACTGGTGCTGCTTGCTTTTTAAAAATAACAACTTACTTGTATATCCGGACCCGGACTCGCTATCGGAAGACATTACTGCCTTTTTGCACGTTCCTACGGCTATAGTTCGTAGCCCCAAAAATGCAATTGAATTTGCATCAAAGTCCTGCAAAAGAAAACAAACAGAAAAACAATTTTTCAATTAGATCTGTTCCTCCTGGAAAAATTAATCTGAAACAGCGCTTCGTTCGAATTCGAATCTGAAATTATCAATTCGTTGCATCCTGGATTCGCCGGTCCGGAACACACAAAAATCGTGCGCAGTTGAAATCTCCTTTTGGCAATTGCACTGCCTCGGAGATTTCATGCTTTAAGCTTTGTCATCTGTTAAGCTGGAAAAAAAATCAGTTCCGAACTCAAAAGGAAAGCAGTGGACAGTTATTTTTGTTGTTCTGGATCAGCTGTTCCGGAAGGCAACCAATTAAAAATTTGAGCTCTGAACTCGAACAGATCACTTACGAAGAGATTTTCATGTGTAGGCCACTTTAAACAATCATTCACTTACCTTTTTTTTATATTTTCCTAGAACTTTATAAAAAATGACGTGCTGCAAACTCCCGATGCAAAACACAACATCGCCATTTTGGGCAAACTGATCTGACACTGCTGAAATTGAGCAAATTACGACCGTGGTTCGTGTCCGTGCTACTGTAATGAACTAAAATAAATAGCAAAGAGTTATGTTTACTCAAATTCAGTAAAATTTGCGAAAATTTTGTAAAGTGCTAACTCATCAGTAAAAAAATATTTTTGCTAAAGGAAAGTAACAGCGAAATTTTGCTAAGTGGAGCCCCGAAAGTTTTGTGTGTAGAATCTCACCTTACTTTAGCGTACGAAACAAAAACAAACTCCAAATTGACAACTCGATTGCTGATTTTCCAGCAAACTAGATCAATTGCTGGAAAGTCCAGCAATTTGAAAACCGATTGCTGATTTTTCAGCAAAAATGACAAGCACATAACCGAATGCTGAAAAATCCAGCAATTCGAAAACCGATTGCTGGTTTCCAGCAAAAATTTGGATTGCTGAACGTTTCCAGCATTTTTTTTTGCTGGAAATCGAGGCAAAAATTTACAGTGTAGAATACTCCAACAAAAGGCACTATTTTCGATTGACCCAAGATTGTTCTATAACAATTCCCGAATAGCCAGGATCATGGTTTTAATATAACCGAACCATGATATCCATGTTTAACAATAAAATTCATCCTAATATCTAGGTATTATTCGAGCACTTTAAAATATGAAATCCCCATAAATTTCAAGATAACCGTGAAAAATATCGTTAACTCATGAAATTTCATAGTTGTCGAATGTAAATGAATCATTGTATTTCAGCATTCTTCTTGTGATTTCGAATGTTACAGTATTTTTCATGGTAAAATGAAAATCCGAACGATGATAAACGGTAGATTTTAGGTTTTTTCACTCGTTTATAATTTTTCGTGTAGAGGAAATTTTTCATACGCGCCATTGTTTACGTTTTTGCGGTCAGAAGAAGTTCGCTTGCATTCAAATTCTGGACAAGTTTTTACCAAATGTTTTTGGTATTAAAGGCCGTAATCAGTTCGGAAGGCAATGGCACCAATTCAGGTAACGGCGGTGAGTCCTTTTCTTGTACGTAAATTCTAGTTTTGAAAACTAATTAGAAATATAAATAATAATATGAAGCTAAACTAATAAGAAAAATTATTTTCCAGAGGCAGATGCAAACGGCAGAATATCACCGCCGGTACTTCAGGCGTAAGCTGCAAACAATTTTGACTTCATCAGATAGAGGTTCAGCGCACAAACTGTACTCGCACATACAGGACATGGATCTAGAAGGTGAGCCGGAGCCGTCTACCAGAGATTGGTTGCGCCGGAGGTCCACCGATACGCAGTGCAGATGGTGAATTTTTAAAAAGAAACAAATGTATCTCAGTGAGTGTAAGAAAGTTTTTATAATAAATAAAATTAAAAAATGCAAGGTAATACAGCTTCTTTTTAAATAATTTTTCTGGGAAGAGAATTAATAAATAATAATTTCAACCATGAAATTTCACGGTCGTGAAGGCTGTTTCCATATTATGATCAAACATTGAAGTTCATCATCGTTAAAACAATATAAAAACAATGAAAATCGATGAACTTTACAGTTTTCGCGAGATAGAACTGGAAGTTGAAATGACCATAAACTTCATAGTTTTGTGTTCTAAAATGTATGGAAAAAAGTTGATTTTTTCATTGTTAAGTTGCTTAACAACCCCCTTTTTTCATGGTAAATTTTGCCGAAACCATAAATTTCACTGTCAAAAACTATGCATTTGACAATACACAGTAAATGAAAATTACCGAGTTCGGTAATTTGTTTTACAGAACGTATTCTGTAATTTGAAAATTTTCGGTAATTGATTAATCTGACGTCTAGTTTTTACCGAGTTCGGTAAACCGGTTCTTGATTTACCGATGTTCGTTAATATTTATGTAAACAAATCACTTTGCCGTAAATTTTCGGTAAAAAAACACCGAAAACTGTAAACCAGTGTCGATGTCATCGCAAACGTCAAATTTCGAGCGTCCGTTTCTGGCAGCTTTGAGTGCAACTGTCTCTTTCTGATAACCGCGATGTACTACCGTGTGCTGGAGCGGGATGCTAAAAATAACAACCGTGGCCGTTTTAGTCTGTACTCGATTCTTTCGCCTGACATTTTCTTGTTTTCGGACATGTTATTCGTTTCGGTCATCGCGCGCCGGTTTTTGAGGCGAGAAAAAAAAATATGTTTATTCGATGCGTATTTCGCTTGAAACTCCATTGATTGTTCAAGGATTCGTCAGTCAGTAACACGTAATACTATTTGTGTTCCGGTGTGGAGGTGATTCTGTTTCCTGTTTAGAAAAAAAAAGCAAATTTGAAGTCTTCCGATGTGTTTCGGCCAATTCAACCGTGATGTCTGTCTGAGGTAACGCACAGAAATCAGCTGACAACAGACAATTCCACTTTTGCCAAGAAGTGTGTGGGCGGGAGCCCGAGCAATCAAGAAGGATGAGGTTATGGAGTTCCTGCTGTCAAAGACTTGTGTCCGGAGGTGAGAAAAATGGTAATCGAATAACAATCATTCCACCAAATATTTGCTTTATCTTTTCGAGTTGGAAACCTAATTTATTCGTTTATTTTCAGGTTTTACTATTTGCATCGGATGTGAAAAAAAGTTCTGAACGGACTGCCTGTTTCCGGAAAACGATCGTCTTGTCGTTTGGGGTTGCTATTCGCAAGAAAAATCCGGACCCGAAATAGCGGTGGCTAATGGATTCAGGTTCAAATTGAGCACCTTTCCTTCGCCTGGGATAATCATCTTTTTGGATTAGGATAGTGTTCCGTATGATGAGCCAGCGTGAAGGATTAAATTTCGAATGCAGCCGATGCACTGATGGATCCAGAAAAGTGAAAACAAATCATCTCGACGTGAGTAGCTCAAAACTTAGGTAAATTCCTGGAAAAAAAAACTCAAAACTTACCACTGAAACGCGCAGAACGCCCTTTAATCTGTATATTTCCTAAAACAAAATTTATTTGAATTTTCCCTCTGACGAGTTTATCATGTTTCACTGATTTTTTATTTCATTTTTTTTTGGTTTGGATAAAAAATTGAAAGGATCTGATTCGTGTGAAAAATTCATTCGACCCGGTTGGTTTTACGGGATTGCTCGATGTTGAAAAGAATTCAAGTACAAAAATGAAGATTTCAGGTCTTCCATATTTTTTTTGCTTGTTTTGATGTTTCCCTCGTTTACAGGAGCTTCTACAGATCGGAAGTATCTCTACCGAGGGCTCACATTGCAAGGACCATCTCAGCAGCAGCCAGCAGTAGAATTAGGCCACGTTCAGATATAGTACGCTTGAAAATCGGACAGCGTTCGAAACTTGTAAGTACTTTTGAAAGAACAACAAATAAAAATGAATGTGAAAGAAAATATTCTTAAATGTTTTCAGGTTTTTCAATTTCTATAGAAAAGGTTTCCAGATAGTTTTATTTGACTGATTGTAAGGTAAGTTGAAAACTTCCAATGCCTACATGTTTCGAATGAAATTGAATACCTACCCATTATTTTCATATTAATAATTATCTCTCTTCATTTGATACTACAATAGTTCTAACCAAGAGATTTTTTTAATAGAGATTTTGGTGATTTCGAGAATCTAAAATTTTAAACAGAAATGTCGTCTGGAAAGAGATTTTTTGTCTAAAACTAAAATATCTTATTTGGTTTTCAAATCTAAAATTTGAAGCACAGCTTGAAATTCCCAAAATGTTAACCAGAATCAATCTGATCGGAAATCAGCAACACACAAATAAATTTACAAAACAATATTTAATCTTTAATTAAAATTTAAAAAACAGTAATTAATCTTTATTTTTTCAGTAATCATTCAAAAATGAAGCACTGATCCTGTGCGTTGGTTGGTTCTGGAATAATGAAAAGCGAAAGGAAAAGTTCAGGTGGTGCGGTGTTAAACGGTGGATAACTGAACACTAATTGGAAATGAAATTTCAAAAGTGAGAAGTCTAAAATGGGATTTAATATGACAAAGATTATTACATATTTATTTATGTTTCAATTTTCAGAGTACCGTGAGGCGTTGATTCTACGGCATTCAGCGAACATTATCTTAAAAATTATAGAATTGGTAGTGCTGGCATGCGTGCAACAAAGATGGTATTATTATGTGGCATGTGATTATATGATAGAAGAATAAATATTAAATTGAGAGTTTGTAAATATATTCCAAACTATTTTCTGAATATAACTATTTCATATGGTTGAGCTTTTAAAACATTGTGCGGTTAGTGCTTTTGTTCTTTATTATTCGGATTATCATAAATAAAACGTATCAATTGCGGTCATAGATTAAATTAATAATTAAATAACAAAAAATATGAACTTCAGTGGATTTACATAAAATGATTAATTAATAACTTGAAAATGTTAATGACTTTTGGTGAGGTTTAGTTTTGTCTAACTTTATTAGGATTCTGCGAACCAGTTGCATTGCAGCTTTAGTATTCGAATGATAATTTGGATATATGATTTTTTTAAATTAAAAACAATTAGATAGTAAACACTAAACAGCATGTCTGTTAAGAAATGTTGTGAGGCGTTAACAATATATGTATATTAATTTAATTCCTATTTTATATTTTTTAGCTACAGTCAATTTGAATTCATTGATTTTCACAATTCTCAATAAGGCATGGATCCCGATGGGAAGGTCGAAATCCTGAATTACCGATGTGGTTTATTTCGCACAGCACGAACTTCGATGTGAGATAACACGAGTCGATTCCAGAAAGTGCTCCATGCAAAAAAAAACGTCGTTTTAACTGAGCCTCTATTGCTCATCAGAATGGATATGTTTCGCTTGTAGTGTCGTCTGAAAATGCCAATAATATTTACTAAAAACTGTCAAACGTTCGTAAATGTTTACCGAACATCGTAAAACATTCGGTAATTTCTGTTTTGGTGCACGGCGTCATCTCGCGTAATAATCTGTGCATCATAAACTCAAATTATCGAATATTTTACGGTGTTCGGTTAAAACTCCTAAATTTGGCAGTTTTCGGTTAATATTACTGGTATTTTCAGACGACACTACAAGCGAAACATATCCATTCTGATGAGCATTAGAGGCTCAGTCAAAACGACGTTATTTTAGCATGGAGCACTTTCTCGAATCGACTCGTGTTATCTCACATCAAAGTTCGTTATTTCGGTAAAAATAAAAAATACCCATTTTTCGGTAAAAAATACCGATTTTTCGGTAAATATTACCGAATTTTCGGTAGTAATTACAGACATATCGGTAAAAATCACCGGATTTTTGGTAAATATTACCGAACTTTTTGAAGTTGTCTGGTAAAATTTACCGGTAATTCGGTAGTAATTACAGATATTTCGGTAAACTTTACAGATTGTTCGGTAAATATTACCGATATTTTACAGTTTTTTCGGTAAAAATGATCCATATTTCGATTATAATTACGGTATTCCGGTAAAAATTTTAGGGATTTCGGTAAAAATTTTAGGGATTTCGGTAAAAATTTTAGGGATTTCGGTTAGAGTTTTAGGTATTTCGGTAATAATTACAGGTGTTTCGGTGAACTGTACCGGTTGCTCGGTTCATATAACCGAGCTTTATAGTTTTTTGGTTAAAAATGACCGACCTTTCGGTAATAATTAAAGACATTTCGGTTCAACAATACCGGTTTTCGGTAATATAACGAGCTGTCATGTTAACAACTGTCAATATTTTGACAGATGATCTGCCGAGTTTTGGTTATTTTTTACCGAAAAAGGTCCGTAATATTTGACAGCTGTCACTCCTCGGCCATGAAAAAATTACCGAACAGTTTAACGAACTCCACATGTTAGGATTTCGGTAAAATAATTACCGAACTCGGTAATTTTCGTTTACTGTGTACATTCAAGGTTGCATGTACCATGATTCGCATATATACTACTATACTATAGTCTGAATCATAAAGCTCATGGTTGCGTGAAAATGAAATTTATGGTATTTTCACAATGTTTTTCTATTCGGGAACAGCTGAACTTACGGCTATTTGGTATGCTATGAAAGAAATAGAGAAGGAAGAGTACTTATATTTTGTAGTTTACACAGACTCAAGATCATCTTGCCAGATACTAGAAAGGGCCAGGGCAATAGGAGAAGGTGAAAGCCTGATTGCGGAAATTTTGAAACTAGCCGAAAGACGGGGTACTGCATTCCAATGGATACCCAGTCACACGCAAGTAACTGGTAACGAAATCGCGGATGGTTTAGCGAAAATGGGACTGAATGAAGAAACACTGTTATTTGATAATAAACTACTGCTCAAAGACACATACTATATCTTACAAAATAGACTTACATGGCAAACTGAACAGTGGTACATAAGAGAGTCGAGTCAGAAAGGAGCAAAATACTTCGCAATACAACCAAGTTGGCCCAAAGAAGTTTGGTATAAAAAGCAACAGTTCAAGGGGAGAGAAGTGCGTCTGTTAAACCGCCTTATGACAGGACATGACTTCTCTAAATACTGGTTAGCTAAGTGGCACATCGAAAATGATTCGAAATGTGAGCTTTGTAAAGTAGATGAAACAGCCGAACATGTTATTCTTCATTGTCCAAGATACAACAGCTTTAGAAGCATTCACTCGTTCGATAATAAATTCCAAACATTGATTGAGTTATTTCAAACTGGTAACATTGAACTATTTAGGGAGGTAGCCAATTACGTAACAGAAGCAAAGCTTGATTTATGAGAAGACAAAGAGTCAAATCGCACAAAGATGTATGGACTGCTGGGCATATAGTCGTTGTCACTGGCCCATTTATCTGGAGCAGAAAGCTCCAAAAAGAAAGAAGAAGAAGAAGAAGCATTGAAATTTTCCAAAGTTACACGCTAGAAACTATTAAACCATTTAAGATTCAAAAATAACCATTTTTGACCTTTTCCCGGGAAATGTCATTTTATGAGTTCTCCATGAGAACTCATAAAATGACTTTTCGGGGAGAAGTAGAAATATGGTTATTTTTCAAACTTAATCAGAAAGAGTGGAGAAGTAAAAAATGGATATTTTTGAACCGTAATTAACTGCAATAGCAATATTGAACTATATTGAAAATTATCGACAAAATTAAGCAAAAACACGTTTTTCAAATATGTTATTTATATTATTCCTTGTTTTTCTGTTCTTATTTACAATTTACCATAGTAATTAAGTGCCTAGCGCTAGGTGAACACCAACAGCGGTCGAAACACCCGATAACATTTGTAGCAGCAAAAGTGATTTTCCCCCACGATCACCTAACGTCGGTGCCGAACAACTCCGGAAGTGGTGATCTCATGCCTGGGTGGCATTTTGTTAATCCGTAGCTTCAGCAAATGGCCAAAATATCTGTGTCGCAACACTAGTGTTGTTCGTTTACGGTTGAATAATTTACTGGTGACCGGCGGGTGATGTTTCTCAAGTAGTCCAGTCGGTTCCAGCTTCTTCCGGATGGTGAAAAAACGGTCGTCATAGTATCTCGCATTTCGCACCAAAATGATAAAAAAAACCTAAAACAAGAATGCTTAATTCAGTAACACAACTTTCTTCCTTGGAAGGCTAAATCAAAAGAAAATAAAAACTTACCGGATTATTGAGTGAGGACCGCTTCCCGATAGAGAGAGGAATATATGCTGATATGAATTTCAAGCGGGGTCTTCTCATCCGTGTCTTGAAATATGTTTTGCTAGGTTGGAATTTCTATTTAAAGATAATCAATAACACACTATTTACCTTTTATGTTTACCAACAGATTTGATGTGTTCCAGAATTACTTGGACCGATTGAAATGATGACTCGATTCAGTTACGCGGTATACACGCTCGGCCATATTGAACCATAAATGCTTGAAAAATAACCATAATCGAAGTTTTGTGGATCAAGTCGTTTTATGAGTTTTCAGTGAAAACTCATAAAATGAGATTCCAAGGAGAACTTGGATAATGGTTATTTTTTAAACATGGTCGGAAAAAGTGAAAATGAGCAAAAATTCAGGGGGAAATCATTTGAATGAATGAAGAACGAGTAACCGTGTGTTGTAAAAAGAGTTTTTATTATAAAATACATGCGAAGGGATGAATCATCCGCACAGGATGAAAATTCCAGAAAAAGAAAAAATCATGAGCATTTTTCTGGTTAGCTTCACAATTGGATGCTGGCAATGAAGGTGCACTAAATGCAACAATTGCAGGGCGAATAAGGACCGATGCCATAATCATTTTCGCAAGCGCGGCTGCCTCCTCCCCGGTGATTGTACAGCACCAAATCCAGTAGCCGTTCCTCCAGTGGTTTCTAATCGCAGCTTTTCAATCGGAACATTCGCTGAACAACGGGAAGCGCTCTTAAATCATTTCTGCAATAAAGATACAGAAAACTGATAGTATGGTCAAATGAAAAAAATAATCCAATGATTGAAATAGTTCAAAAAACGTTAGCTTACTGTGCACACTTGAGCTTCGTGCTGTACTGGCTAAACGGGAGGCACGCGTCCACTCTCGTCGACGATCGTTAGTAGACTGGCTGCCGCACACGACGACAGCTCGGCCGTCATGTCTGTGCGTGTGGTGAGGATCATGGAGGGAGAATAACGACTCGGAAGGCCTATCGGTCGAGAGAGTGTGGCAAATCGCAATTATCGGCTACACATCTCCCCTCTACACCAGAATAAGTGAAGACAAAACCACCCTTTCAATTTTGCTTTCTGCCAATCTATCCACTTCTGAATATTCAAACCAATGGATCGCGAGTACTAAAAACTAGCATTGCAATGCAATCATTACAGAACTATTTTTACAAGGGATGTAAATCGAGAGAGAGTTCTTTGCATTTGGAGTGGTAATGATCAAAGTTCCACAACTGCTTCACACATTACCAAAATTTGCAAAAATTTGCACATTTTCACTCTCTCTGAGCACTAAGCTAACTCATTTTAACTCGAACCTTCTAATTTTCTCTAACAAATTGCCACAAATTACCACAAATTCAATCATGGGCTGCACAATTTGTGTGATCATTGACGTATTTTCTCCCTTCATCTCAGTTCCCCGTATTATTATCTTGTTTAACATTCACAAAGCCCCGGCTTCAGATAACCTAACACATCAAACAGGTTAATCTTAATGAACGTCGTTACGAATTGGAAAGATTTTTTGGTATGTTTTCAAGGTCCTTCCTTTCTTCCTTCATTTGGAGTTTGAAGAGCTTCGCCAGTTACAAGACGGAGAAATGTTATCTAGTGAGGTTCCGCCAATCGAGTACGGAGTCGTTTGACGCCTTCAGAACTCTCTTTATGATGGTCCTCCCAATCCATCGTAAATTCTTAAAGTGAACCTTCAGAATACTATTCATGTTGGTCCTCCCGATCCAATGTAAATTCTTAAAGTGAACCTTCAGAACACTCTTCACGTTGGTCCTCCCGATCCAACGTTAAAACATAAAGTGAACCTTCAGAACACTCTTCTTGTTGGTCCTCCCGATCCAACGTAAAAACATAAAGTGAACCTTCAGAACACTCTTCATGTTGGTCCTCCCGATCCAACGTAAATTCTTATAGTGAACCTTCAGAACACTCTTCATGTTGGTCCTCCTGATCCAACGTTAAAACATAAAGTGTACCTTCAGAACACTATTCATGTTGGTCCTCCCGATCCAACGTTAAAACATAAAGTGAACCTTCAGAACGCCCTTCATGTTGGTCCTCCCGATCCAATGTAAATTCTTAAAGTGAACCTTCAGAACACTCTTCACGTTGGTCCTCCCGATCCAACGTTAAAACATAAAGTGAACCTTCAGAACACTCTTCTTGTTGGTCCTCCCGATCCAACGTAAAAACATAAAGTGAACCTTCAGAACACTCTTCATGTTGGTCCTCCCGATCCAACGTTTAAACATAAAGTGAACCTTCAGAACGCTCTTCATGTTGGTCCTCCCGATCCAACGTAAATTCTTAAAGTGAACCTTCAGAACACTCTTCATGTTGGTCCTCCCGATCCAACGTTAAAACATACAGTGAACCTTCAGAACACTCTTCATGTTGGTCCTCCCGATCCAACGTTTAAACATAAAGTGAACCTTCAGAACACTCTTCACGTTGGTCCTCCCGATCCAACGTTAAAACATAAAGTGAACCTTCAGAACACTCTTCTTGTTGGTCCTCCCGATCCAACGTAAAAACATAAAGTGAACCTTCAGAACACTCTTCATGTTGGTCCTCCCGATCCAACGTAAAAACATAAAGTGAACCTTCAGAACACTCTTCATGTTGGTCCTCCCGATCCAACGTAAATTCTTATAGTGAACCTTCAGAACACTCTTCATGTTGGTCCTCCTGATCCAACGTTAAAACATAAAGTGTACCTTCAGAACACTATTCATGTTGGTCCTCCCGATCCAACGTTAAAACATAAAGTGAACCTTCAGAACGCCCTTCATGTTGGTCCTCCCGATCCAATGTAAATTCTTAAAGTGAACCTTCAGAACACTCTTCACGTTGGTCCTCCCGATCCAACGTTAAAACATAAAGTGAACCTTCAAAACACTCTTCTTGTTGGTCCTCCCGATCCAACGTAAAAACATAAAGTGAACCTTCAGAACACTCTTCATGTTGGTCCTCCCGATCCAACGTTTAAACATAAAGTGAACCTTCAGAACGCTCTTCATGTTGGTCCTCCCGATCCAACGTAAATTCTTAAAGTGAACCTTCAGAACACTCTTCATGTTGGTCCTCCCGATCCAACGTTAAAACATACAGTGAACCTTCAGAACACTCTTCATGTTGGTCCTCCCGATCCAACGTTTAAACATAAAGTGAACCTTCAGAACACTCTTCACGTTGGTCCTCCCGATCCAACGTTAAAACATAAAGTGAACCTTCAGAACACTCTTCTTGTTGGTCCTCCCGATCCAACGTAAAAACATAAAGTGAACCTTCAGAACACTCTTCATGTTGGTCCTCCCGATCCAACGTAAATTCTTAAAGTGAACCTTCAGAACACTCTTCATGTTGGTCCTCCCGATCCAACGTGAAAACATAAAGTGAACCTTTGAACACTCTTCCAATTTGCATAAGTTTTATGAAACATAATTGTGATATTTCTTCCACAAAGTCATTGCTATAATAACTCTTCGTTCAAATTAAACCATTCTTTTCAATTTCTAATACAAAATTTTATCATATTTTCTGGTAAACAATTGTTGGATAATTTGAAGATTATGAAATATGATGCTACATTCAATATTTACCGTTTTTTTGTCAACATAAAATTCATATTGAGAGAATTTTAAAACTGCTTTATGATTCCCTCCCCATATTAAACAGAGTATTAACAGACATGAAAAAGTCGCGAATCCTCGAAAACTAGCAAGACAATAAGCTATTCCCCACAACTAACCTTTCGTTCCACAACTTTCAATATAAAAATCAACTTTGATATCGTGAACTGTGATATTACGATTCTTGAAATTTGCTGATCGATTCAATCTCGTTAGACAGCCAGACAACTACCAAATTTTTGATGAAATTCTAACATGCAAAAAACCCAGAACGTTTGCTTCCGATAAACTCAACAAATAAACAGCATTCATGAGAAACATCAGATGACGCCCATTTCCTAGAATTCAATTCAGTTCGTGTGGCAGCCAAACATATTTCTCAGAAAATGCATCGGAACGTTGCTGAAAGTTGAGGAACAAAGGGACAGAACCCGAGCGAGAGGGAAGTATGAGGTAATGTCCGCTCAGTTTCTCAGGCAATGAGTTTGTTTGAGTATGTGCGCAAACTTCCCGGAACGTAAAGTTGAATTCGCAGAAAAAATAGAAAAAGAATCATAGCAATCATTCCAGATGAATGAGTGCTAGTGAGAGAAGCGAGGAGACCCCTGAGATTCTTACGTACATATGTATGTGTAAAATCCACTGTCTTCAACTCCGAACGGTTTTCGATGAAAAGGATTGAATTAAAGAGCAAACGAATGCCATGTTTACTGTTTAAGCTGCAAGCAAACAAGCCATCAATCATTTTTCTTTATGGTTTTCTTCACATACAAAAAATCTGACACGCAGTTCATCTGTCTTATCACGCCATTTCGATGACAAAATTTCGGATTTCATATTACTAAAATTTTTGTTTCTTTCGAATTCTAATCATAAAAACTTACCGATCCAGCCAAGGCATCGACACCAGCACTACACTTAACAACAACAATTGAAAAAAATACTCACAAAACAACCTTTTTATTCTCCCGTTCAGCCAGACTAAAAAAATCTCCTGGCAAGATTCGCCATTGTGCACACTTGAGCTTCGTGCTGTACTGGCTAAACGGGAGGCACGCGTCCACTCTCGTCGACGATCGTTAGTAGACTGGCTGCCGCACACGACACGACAGCTCGGCCGTCATGTCTGTGCGTGTGGTGAGGATCATGGAGGGAGAATAACGACTCGGAAGGCCTATCGGTCGAGAGAGTGTGGCAAATCGCAATTATCGGCTACACACTTACCTTTAAAAAGAATCTATATCATGGCAAAGCAAAGTGGTTCCATTCCTAGAACCACCGCCAGTCTCCGAGAAGTCTGTCCAAACAAGTTCCTTCGCAAAGATGGCTGCCAGTTTTCATACGTTTTACGGTTGAAATTTAACCATTTTTCAACTATTTCAATAGAACTCATAAAATGCCTAAAATTGAACCGTACACTACGGTTGAAAAACAACAATTATGGCAGTTCTAACAGAAATCTCAAAAAATGGTTCAAGAAAAGTCATTAATGGTTGAAAAAAAATGAGCGTGTAGTGGATTTTTTTGTTAAGTGTTCGCCTGCACATCGATTTTTAACAGTTCTTTTGCGACCGTGTTACCGTATAGACGTGTTTCTTTTCTCTCTATTCGCTAGTTCGCGTGTGAAGCTTTAGTTTGGGACAGTTTCACAATCACGGACGACCTTTTTAAAAGAGTTTTTGTTTCCTTTTTTCGACGACTTGAAATTTTGAATCCGAGTTGCGAGTGATTTCTCCACCACGATGGTGGATTCCAATCCACCGTGGGCGGAACAAGCCCACACATCAAAATCAAACAACAGACGCACCCTTCCACCCTGGATGGATCCCAAGGGAATGCATGGTGACATGCAATTCCTGTTATTGAAAGCTGCCGAAAATAGCAAACTTCCGACAAACCCATTCATTGTGTCGAAGTCGATCGATCGCGCCGTGGGACGGATTGATGGTGCCAACCCAATCAACGACGGCGAAGCTTATCTTCTCAAATTAAGAAGCCCTGAACAAGCTAATAAACTTAAGAAATTGTCTGAGCTAATAGATGGAACTAAGATTACTATTGTTTCCCATCCTACACTCAATACTTGTCAACGAGTTGTCTCCTGCCGAGAGGTTGCCGGTCTGTCCGACAAGGAAATCCAAGAAAACCTGGCTGACCAAGGAGTAACCAGGGTTTATCGGTTCATCAGAAAAGTCGACGGCAAAGAAACCCCCACCAACTCAATGGTTCTTACCATAAGTGGTACTGTAGCCCCAGAGTATATCTACTTTGGCTACATTCGCACACCAACCAGACCATATTATCCAAGACCATTAATGTGCCTCAAATGTGGAAAGTATGGCCATACAAAACTTCGATGCAATCAGACTGCAGTTTGCCTGAATTGTGGTGAATCCCCAGCACACACAGATTGTTCCAAAGACCCACACTGCCTAAATTGCGACGGAGCACACTCCGCCATGAACCGCCTTTGTCCTGTTCAGAAGGAGGAGCAGGATATTGTGAAAATTCGTGTGGACTTGGGAATTTCTCAAGCAGCTGCAACAAAAGAGTTCCGAAGCCGCCAAGCCGCTGCTCAAAACAGAAATAAAATCCAACAGCGCCTCGCCATCCCGCCAATGAACGAAGACTCGAAGGACCTACGCATCCGCCAACTTGAGGAAGAAATAACTCAGCTTATCGCCCAACTGGAACTGCTACAACGAAGCCCCGGAACTGAATCAAGCACGGAGACCGAAACGGACAATTCTGACACTACCGTAGTTACCGATAATAGCCATAACAGCACCACTTCAAAAAGAAACCGACGTACCCGAAAGTCAAAAGATGACAAATCAACCCAACAAGCAACAACACCCAAAAAACAATGCCTGGAACCAAAAACCCAACCGGGTTCATCAAAAACACTCAGCAATGGTCCCCCTTTACCCCAACAGATCGGTAAGTCCAAACAGAACCAACAACAAAAATGAAACTTAACAACCACAACGTGGACCCAAATATCACCCCGTTCTCCCAACAAGCAATCTTCCCAACAAACAGCGAACCCAGTAATCTCATCCACCATTCTGCCCTAAACGGTCCACAAAATCCATCTACTTCCAACATAAGAACTCCAACCCAAAAAAGAAAACTTACCCTCGCTCTTCAGTGGAATTTGCGAGGCTTAAGAGCTAGAACATCCGAGATACAAATACTGATCAAACAACATTCCCCCGTGGTTCTCGCCCTGCAAGAAACTCTAACCTACCAAAGAAAAATCTCTCAAAATCATATCAAAGGATACACACTCCATCTGAGCACAAACCATGGGCAAGGATCAGGCCTTGCAATAAAAGATGGATACCCCTACAAAACTATTCAAATCAACTCATCACTCAACGTTGTCTGTATTCGCCTAGAATCCCCCATGAAAATCACTATCGTTTCACTCTACATAACACCCATTAAATCGCTTGACGACTATTCACGAGAATTCGAAGAGCTGTACGAACAACTTCCTCAGCCAGTTTTGATCTTAGGGGATTTAAATGCACATTCTTCTAACTGGGGTAGTTCTCGGACAGACAGAAAAGGGCACTTTTTAGAAAATTTTTGCTCCGCTAACAATATCAACATACTCAACAATTCTCAGCCTACACGAATTGACCCTATATCCGGAAACACTTCGGCCCTGGACCTGAGTCTAGTAACTTGGAACCTTACCTCAAAATTCAGTTGGAGGACTCTAGAAGACACACACGGTAGTGACCACATCCCAATAATATTGTCAATAGAACACTCCTCTCCTCAAGTTGCCACCCGACCACGGTGGAAATACGAACACGCTGACTGGATAGGGTACCAACTTGGAATTGAACATGCTCTAGATGGGGACCCTCCGCACACCGCCGAATCCTTTACCAATCTACTTTTCGAAACAGCCAAACAATTCATACCCCGAACTAGTGGATTACCTGGAAAACAATCCGTCCCTTGGTGGGGTCCAGAAGTCAGGGCCGCCATCAAACTTCGGAGAAGAAAACTTCGCGCACTTCGACGCCTTCCTAGTGATGATCCCAGAAAAGACCTTGCTCTTAAAGATTTCAAGGCTGCACGCTCTGCCGCCCGAACTACCATCAAATCTGCCAAAAGTAACAGCTGGAGAGATTTTGTCGAAGAAATAAATCCTGAAACCCCATCTGCCAAACTCTGGGAAAAGATCAAACGACTAGGTGGCTCGAACCGCACCAGCCGTTTTCATCTCCTACTTGGGAATCAATATTCTAACGATCCCACTTTACTGGCCGAATCATTTTGCGAACATTTCGCTTCTGTTGCATCTTCAAACCTTGATTCCAATTACCATGACCCTATCGATTTCAGAACAGATTTAGTATTCGATTACAATTCCGATTTTACTCTTCAAGATCTAGAAAACGCTCTCCGTAAAGTAAAAGGGCGCTCGGCTGGACAAGATGAAATCGGGTACCCCCTTTTGAAAAATCTCCCACCCATTGGAAAAATCTTTTTCCTTAAAATAATCAATGAAATCTGGCAGAACGGAGCTATCCCAACGCAGTGGAAAGAGGGATTAATAATCCCCATCCCCAAGCCCAGGCAAGACCTGCATCTCATTAACAGTTACCGCCCAATAACACTTTTGGACTGTTCGGGGAAAATACTTGAGCGCATGGTCAAGAAACGCCTGGTATCCGTTCTTGAAGTAAACAACCGTTTAGACTCCCGACAATTTGGTTTTCGCCCTGGATGTTCCACGGATGACCACCTTACCACTCTTGAAAACATCCTTTCCGATGCTCTTGAAAGCGGACACCACATCGAATGCTTGTGCTTGGATCTCTCCAAAGCCTTCGATAGAGTACACCGACACCAAATACTGTCTACGCTAAAGAACTGGGGTATTCTAGGAAGAATGGGACATTTCGTTCAAAGCTTCCTAACAGACCGTAAAGCGAAAACATTCATCGACGGCAAACTGTCCTCCTCTCGTCAGATAGCGAATGGTGTTCCTCAAGGATCTGTTTTGGCCCCAACCCTTTTCCTAATAGCGATGCAATCTTTATTCGAAAAGGTCCCAGAGAATGTCAAAGTCCTGGCATATGCGGATGACATCACTCTTATGTCGAGGTCCCCTTTCTCTAAACTATCTCGAAAGAAATTACAACTGGCACTCGACAAAATAGCTGAATGGGCTCCAAACATGGGCCTCACATTTGCTCCGGAGAAATCTCATCTGATCCATTTGAGTAACAGAAAAAAAAGACTAAACCGACTCCCTCCACTTATACTGGACAACAAAGTTATCCCTGCTGCCCACACCGCCCGTATCTTGGGTGTCTGTCTAGACGATAAACTTAAATTTATAGCCCACGCCAATCAGGTTCGCAAATCTTCAACACCAAAACTAAATATCCTCAAGAAAATATGCAGTGCCTGGGGAGCAGGTTCCCGTGAGTCTTTGTTCAGATTTCTAAATGGATGGCTTTTGCCCACCATGCTCCACGGCTTCGGATTATACAGCCGCGGGGGCGACCACACCCACACACGCTTGGAACCAATCTACAACCAAGCTGTTCGCATCATAAGTGGTGCTTTTCGAAGCAGCCCAATAGTTTCCCTCATGGCGGAATGCGGCCAAGAACCTTTTGAATATGTCCTATCCAAAAATCTGATATCAAAAGCTATTCGATGGCTGTCGTACGAGCGTGATCCCAACGTCCCAATGGTAAGACGTGCCGAAAGTTACCTAAATAAATATGGAGCATCTCTCCCTGACATTGCACCTCGTCCCGAACCAAGACTTCGCAAATTTAATAAAGCAATCCCGCAAGTGGACATGAGTTTGCTCAACAAAATGCGTGCCGGAACAAACCCAGCAGTTGCGCTACCACTATTTTACCAGCATGTTGAGTCTAAATACAAGAATCTAGCAAAACTCTACACCGACGGATCTAAATCGATTGATGGTCGAGTCGGATGTGGTATATTCAGCGATAACGAAACCGCCGCACTTGCCCTACCATCCATATGTTCCGTATTCAGCTCTGAAGCTTACGCTATCCTGAGAGCTGCCGAAGAGCTTTGCCCGCCATCAGGATCTGTTATCTTTTCCGACTCCGCAAGCGTTCTTAGAGCTGTCCTCTCTGGAAACACCAAACACTCTTGGATCAACACGTTATCCGACCTCGCTATTCAAAAAAGCATCATCCTATGCTGGATACTGTCGTAGCCTCAAAATATCTCGTTCCTAAAGGGAACAATTGATGCAAAAACACGTATATCCTTATCGAAACTCGTTTATAGACTGATCAAAAAACTCGCTGCACTCTATTCCAAAAGCTTCCATCGTGAAGTCTTTCATGTGTCGTGCTG
The DNA here is from genome assembly GCF_029784155.1 of Uranotaenia lowii. Taxonomy (NCBI): domain Eukaryota; kingdom Metazoa; phylum Arthropoda; class Insecta; order Diptera; family Culicidae; genus Uranotaenia; species Uranotaenia lowii. Next base: position 107,820,767 of record NC_073691.1, on the reverse strand, counting down.
CCATCTATCCTCTCAGTATTCAAACAATCTTACTGGAATAACATTACAATTTACTTCAGTTATTCCTTTCGACTAGTTTTTTTTTTCGTTCGAGTACTAGAAGTACTAGAATAAATAACGAAACGTCAAATCAATTGTGCGCTGATTGGTCCATCCTGTTATCCAAAAAATCGCCGATCATAACAAAATAACGATTTTGAAGAGTGGATCGATTTCCGAAATTTCTTCGAACGAATTTCTTTTGATAAATTATTACTTTTTTCTCTATTCCAGTCTCTTTCTACCACATTCGCCGTCTGCTCTACTCGACGCATAAATATTGATTGATAAAAAAACGATGGCAAAGTCATACAGAGGCAAATAAGTTTTATGTTTGTATGACAATCTTTCCTGGATCATCAAACTGATTTCTAGAATCTCCGAAACCTTACACGACATATACAAAATCCGTAGTTAAGTTTAAGCCACGACAAATCAAGCCTACTTCTTTGATACATGTGTTTAAAAATTTATGAATCGTTTTTGGAATCAAATCAGTACATACAGAGTTTGAATTGTACTTTAGATTGATAATTAGATTCAACTTCAAATTTATTCTCAAATCATTACTAAATTTCACTGAGATTATCTGTTGGCTCCGACCGGTTTAGGATTTAGGCATTTTATATCAAATTTTTGTGCTTTAACATACCAGAGACCTTAAAATATTCATTTCGAAATTCTTGACTAAGATTTCGAATTTCTTTCTAGTTTCATTTCTTGTTTGTTTTTAAAACAGTCTTATTCTTCAACCACTTTAAAAGCTAGATACTTTTGCTTCAATTTGTTACTCATTTCATTCTCTATAGTGTCTCTTAGATCTTATACTTAGGTAATTAGTATTCAACAATTATCTGAGGACTTAAACTTTCAATCAGTTTATAGAATAGTGAACTAAGGGAAAACATTTCAGATAGATATTTTTACATATTTTCTTCTATAAAAACCAATGTGACTTCGTAATCAACTGTAAAGTTTTAGTTCAGTATTAAAATCATAACAAAATTTTACAAAAAATGTAACAATACTCAGACGTTTGAATTTACCTATTGGAATCAAAATGAGATCTGTCGATTTGTTAAATAAACTGCAATTTCTATTTAGAACATACATTTTCCTTGACTTATCTGGTGGTTACTAAGGTTGTACTTTTTGATAATTTTTTTTTTTTTAATTCCAATTTTCAATTCAGTGATGAACTCAGATTCAGGTGAATTTTTCAGCTCCTTGATCGATTTTCTTTCCTTCTTTTTAAATTGGTTCCATAATTGATAACTCTTAATTCACATTCAAAATGAGTTATCCAAAAACTTTTTCCTCACACAAATTTAAATCTAAAATCAACGTTACATATCAAAACTTCCCCCTTCTAACCCAGGTTTAGATTTCAATTCACCACAGCTGGCTCACACTGCATGCTGGGATTTCCTATGCAGATTCCGTACCACTTTCAAGACTCAAAAGTTAGAATCCGATTTAAAAAGAGAAGATTAATACTACAGGTAACTATCCATGATTTTTTTTTTTATGCTTGGCTTAACGAAGCCTTATGAATATTTTAAATCTTTCTTCCTTGGAATTAGCCGATGAAGATGATGTTTTATCAAGTTTGAGATTGCTAATTTTCTCGCATGTACTCTTTCATACCTTGTATAATTACTGTCTTATTCTATCATATGCATCGATGACACTCATTCCCGTTTAAGATTGGGACTCACATTTCGTTAACAAATGCATGGTTCAGATCATGAAATCAAACTCATATTCTAGGTTTAAGGTTTTAAGAATTTGGTATTTAATTAACTGATTTTACATACTTGAACCAATATAAGAGTTTCTAGACTCACCTTCAAAGTACGAATGTGTTTTCATAGTACATCTTCCAATTATGATTTAAGACTGTTTTAGACCTTATTGCCCAATCCCACTTTGAGAAATATAGGCTACATTTTTTTTTGTGCAATATTTCCTATTAAAATCTTTGACTCAAATATTCGATTTTTTTTTTAGTTTTGGGTATTGAACAGTTTTATTAACTCCAGTGTCTTTAGATTTAACATTCATATTTTGAAACTTATTTCACAGGTAACGGGTTTAAACTCAGATTCTCAGATCTAACTGTGCATTTTTTAATGAAATTAAATGTTTTCAACTTGGAATAGGATTTAGATTTTAAATTTCGGACCTCTATTCTCTCAAATTACAATCTTTGAATATTAATATGTAAATGGATTCAAAATTTGTTATAATACTCCAGAATTATGTAACCTTCTACAGTACGTAACTTTATTGTTTATAACTAAGCACTTTTGAAAATAACCAAATTTGTTGATGTGCTGACATTCTTAGTTTAATTTTCCCGTCGTGTTGAATAACACACAAATTTTCATGTTTAGAACCGTCATCCCATCATTCACATAAGTGTTCTTCCCCGTATTTTTTAATTAGGTTTTCATGTTTAACAATAACGTCCTGCCACACAATAGAAAATGCCATTTTATGTCCTTAATACTCAATCATGCACAACTGTTATTCTCATTGTCCTTTCACCCTCTTTTTTTGTAATACGTGGCCTTCCGCACGATTTACTCCCATTAATGCAATTTCGTCCTGCCACACAATTTATTTACATTTAAGTATTCTTAGATTGCGTCCTGTCACACAAATCTTTTTTTTTTTTTTTGTCTTGCATGTAATACGTGGCCTTCCGCACGATTTATTTATGTACTTTAAGATTGCGTCCTGTCACACAAATCTTTTTTTTTTTTCTTGTATGTAATACGTGGCCTTCCGCACGATTTATTTACGTACTTTAAGATTGCGTCCTGTCACACAAATCTTTCTTTTTTTATGCAATACGTGGCCTTCCGCACGATTTACTTACATTTACGTACTTATATATTGTGTCCTGCCACACAAATATGATAGTTTCCAATACGTGGCCTTCCGCACGATTTTCGACTATTCTTCGAACCGCCATTTTGTTCAAATTCAAGCAAGCTTTTGTGATAGAAAATCGCCATCTTGCTATGCATTAAATTATTCTTTTTTTTACCATTACTCACCATTGAATTAGCCAAAGATTCATGTTTCCTGAATTCGTATTCACTTGAAGTACAATCTAATTATACTGGGAGCATTGATTGCGCCATTGTCGTAGCCCCAAAATATCTCGTTCCTAAAGGGAACAATTGATGCAAAAACACGTATATCCTACCGGCTGCGCCATTGTCGTAGCCTCAAAATATCTCGTTCCTAAAGGGAACAATTGATGCAAAAACACGTATATCCTTATCGAAACTCGTTTATAGACTGATCAGAAAACTCGCTGCACTCTATGGCTGATGTCATGCTGAAGCAACTAGCAACGCAACGCAACGTTCCAATAAGATTGCGTTGCGTTGCATTGGTATGTCATGCTGGCGCGACCTGTCACTTTGAAATTCCCTACAAATCATCACTTTTCTACATCTGATAATGCTTTGAATCGTCTCCTTTCCTTCCGGAGCCATCAAAAACTCATCAAATCACGACCCGGATTGCAAGAATGCCGAAATTTGAACCGACAAAATTCCTTGTTTTTTTTGCCGGAACTAAGAATTCATGAAAATTTTCTCGCCGATTAAGATAGTTTTTAGTTTATCATCACAAGTTCGGACAGATCTTCGTACTATTGTGCTTAAAACCCGGAATCACTGCTTCAAATCGAGAAAAAACAATGTTCCTATTGGATTTCCTACTAGTCGCGCTACTAAACACATTGGCATCAGATTGGTCGCGCTACACAAAGCGACCAGTATGACAGGTCTGCGCGATTTCCATGGAGATCAAATGAGAGCTGGTTAGTCGTGTGAACGTTGCGTTGTAGGTCGCGTTGCTAGTTGCTTCAGCATGACATCAGCCTATTCCAAAAGCTTCCATCGTGAAGTCTTTCATGTGTCGTGCTGCCATCTATCCTCTCAGTATTCAAACAATCTTACTGGAATAACATTACAATTTACTTCAGTTATTCCTTTCGACTAGTTTTTTTTTTCGTTCGAGTACTAGAAGTACTAGAATAAATAACGAAACGTCAAATCAATTGTGCGCTGATTGGTCCATCCTGTTATCCAAAAAATCGCCGATCATAACAAAATAACGATTTTGAAGAGTGGATCGATTTCCGAAATTTCTTCGAACGAGGTAAATGCTTTCTTTTGATAAATTATTACTTTTTTCTCTATTCCAGTCTCTTTCTACCACAGATACCTGGTCACACCAACATCCCAGGCAACGAAGCAGCAGACCGCCTGGCCAACGAAGGCAGTCAAACGGAACCGTTGAACATTCCCATTCCATGCACAGACGCCACTGGCTGGCTGAAGAAACACCTTTCTATATCCTGGAGCCATCAATGGAACGCCTGTACGGATGCCAAGTTAAGAGAAGTTAAAAACTGCACTTCAGTTTGGACAGACCGGAAATCCTTCCTCGAACGGCGAATCCTTACTCGGTTGCGCATCGGGCACACTAGACTGACCCATGGATTCTTAATGGACAAAGGTGACCCTCCCTACTGTCTAGCATGCAACGTACCGAATTCCCCCAAGCAACAATTTAAATCCATAATGGTTTTTTTACAAAAAAAGGAAGTTTTCTAAAGGGATTGAATAAGTGTTTATGGCTGTGAAGCGTATTTCGATAAGATCGTTATATAAACTGTCTTCAGGATAACTACACAACCATTATATGACCTCATTATAAGTGCTCGCCCAAAATCTTGGATATTTTTTTAACCGTGTGTATAATGGTTTTGTAGGCCGCTTTAAAGCAATATCAAAACCTTGCTCTAGAACCGGAATAAAAATAAGTCAAAAAGGACTTGAAAAATACCCAATTAAGAATGACACTTGAAAACCGACGCAAATGTAAACAACAATGGCAGCAACAAAAATTTTCACTTAGCTGGCCGCTAGCAACAATTGAACAATCAATAATACCCCCCAGGATCTGATCTTACGCAGGAAGAGATAAGACCGCGACAGGGAAGGATAAAACCGTTGTGCCAAGTTTGCGGTAGCCGTTACTCGCCGGGTCATTCATTTAAAAGTAATTGCAAAAACCCCACCGTCAAGAAGCACAGTGTTCTTAAATCCCAATTTGGAGCCCCCGGAATACAATTCGGAATGATGTTTATGCTACATTTCGGTAGAAATGAAATCCCTAAAAATTTAACAATTCATTATTTCGATAGTTACTATCTTGTTGCATTGCATACTCGAAGATTTCTATCAATTGTTTCGCTAGATTCTATCGATAATAGTAAACCGAATAAAAAATGTTTCTCTAGAAGATAGTTGAATAAAACACATTTTACAATCTAAAAATTTATATTGTTCACAAACGAGTTCTCACTACAATCCAGCACAAGCTTAAATGATACTTTTTCTTTGTTGCATCTGTTTCTTGTCCCTATCGCGCTTCCTGCATTGTTTTCGTCGGTTCACCGGTATCGGAACCTTCGGATTCAAACACCGAGTGGTCAGTAGTGCTCGGTTTCGGTCACTAAAAATCAAATACCTACTACTGTTTTTTGCACTTTTCACGTAGTATCCTTTCACCCGGTTTGGGAAGTCGTTTTTTATCCAAAGGCAGTCAACTGTGTCCCAGGAATCATATTCCCGGCGAACCTGAAAATTGGACAGCTATTATTTTTTTCATATTCAATATGAAAAGCATTAAATACTTTTTACCTGGGTAATCATAGATGCTGCGGTTTTCCCGTGCAGCCTTTGCTCTGGTTCCGAATGAAAGCGGTCCCGATCGGCAACAGCATTCCACGAATTTCGGATCATTCTCGTAGATTTTATCGAATATTTCAACGTCGAATCGGGCACAGAAAACAGGATATCGAGCCTTGGCTAAACTTGCGGCAGCCTTTTTCGTTTGATGAAAGCGAATGATTTTTTTTTGTTTTGTTGTTATTTTGCACTGACAGCTGCACTGGATTAAAAACACTTATAAAAATCCGGGAAAAGATCTTTTGGTTTTATAAAGGGTAAAATAGTTTTTTGATAGAAGAATTGCTCCTCAAATGGTATTCGTACAGAAAACATTGACTTATAAATGATTTTTTCAAGCTAAAAGGGTTTAAAAAAAAAAATGGCCACTTTCTGATGAAATAATAAGATTTTTTATGAAAATCTCGTCGAATATGATTGTTTGCATTGTCAATTACCACAAATTACTAGAAATAAAGTTATTTTAACAAAATATTAGACCAAATACTGATAAAGTGAACTAAATAAAAATGATGAAATAAATTGGATGCATTAAATATTTAAAAAAATATTAAATTAGGTCTCTTATTTTGAAAAATCACAAGAGAGCGCGGATTATTTAAAAGTATTTCGAAATATTACCCGATAAAATTAAAAGCGCAGTAACTTTATTCATTAGGAAATCTAAAACACAATTGAGATAATTTGTTATTTTTGATGAGTATCGTAGTTGAGAAAAACATTTTTTTTAACTGAGTCGGATTATTTTATTTTGATAAATGCAATTTAAAAACCTTTCTCAGAAATATTTTTTCATGAATGATTTTATCATCTGTCACTAGAATAGATTATCTTGAACCGGCCTTCGGCAAAGCCCTTTTTAATCCATATGGTTGTATAAGGCACTTATAATATTTACTTCAGAACCTCCTGTAGGTGGGCCTTTTTACACTTATAGGTGTTTTATAAATGTTTTAATGGGGTTTAAATAACTAAACGTTGTTTTATAGCGAAGTATTCTAGCGCTCTTTCAGTTTCTTATAAAACTTAAATTGTTACTTGGGTCCGTAAAACACATAATCATCCAATGCCCAGTATACCAGGAAGCACGAACGGACAGCGGATTGGCAACTAGCCTCAGAGAAGCCTTGTCGAACGATCCGGACGAAGAGGAAAAAGTTTTCTCGTTTCTTCGAACAACCAAACTTATTGCTGAAATTTGAACTGTCAAGAGAAGGAAAAACAACAAAATATACAAGAACAAAACAAAACAAAAACTTCACAAGCCACAGAAAGAAAAGGGATGAATCATCCGCGAGGATGAAAATCCCGGAAAAAAGAAAACAACAACAACATCGATTTTTAAAAATGGCTACGATAAAAACACCAAATTATTCAAACATTTTTTGGTTAACGCCCGAGAACTACAAAAATGGTTAAAATTCACGAAGGAAAACTTCTTAAAAAATAACAATTTTGCCAGTTTTCGGGCCAAAGCCATAAAATGGTTATTTTTGAACCAAAAATGGTTAAATAAAATTGAGCGTGTACCCGCAGTCAATTATTATTCTACCTGACTTTTTTTAAACGTGTATTTATGGCATAAACTGGATATTTAAGAACCATAAATGGCTATAAAAAACGAGCGTGTGTACACGTATCTGGTTGTCATATTGTGTGATGAAAAGAGGGATACATTTTTGATGTAGTAATATTTCAACAATTTAGCCATTTGATGTGAATTTACCAATATTCTAAAGGATTTACTTGAAAGTTAACTTCATACGATTGCGGTGTGGTAAAATTCAACGACAGGTATGATAATTTACCAAAAATTTTACTGTTAAATCCGGCCATGGAAAACTATTTTTTTCGGCAGAAAATATGCTAAATTCAAAACTGCTGAGTTGTCCAGTTCTGTCGTTTCATTTTTCACATTCATCTTCAATTCTAGCTTAAATCGAACATCACGAAGCGGAAAGAAGTAATCAATTAGCTTAAAATGTCTTTCGCCGAAACTCCTTGTTACACCATCATCAATGCACAGGAAACGGAGCCATATAACGAGATGCAGCTTAAGATGGATCTCGGTAAGAAAATGTCTTGATTTTTTAAGATATTCCTATCAGTCTGATGAAGTTCGTAGAGCAAACCACTCTTAATCTAAATTGTTATTGCAATTGTTCTAATATTGATTTAAAGCCTAGTCCACACTAGGAGACGGTTCGTCTCGAGACGGTCTCAGCGTCTCCCATTTTATTTGGGAGACACTAAGACCGTCTCAGGATTCCAACAACAACAAAGTTCGTCTCATAACAGGAATCGCAGTTCATGTTGCCTAGTGTGGACTAGGCCTAACGTCAGCCCATCGATGTTATTAAAAATGTTTATTGTTAGAAGTACGTGAGCCTGTCAGTTATAAACTATAGTTCATGTTAGGGATATGTAACATAAAGCCTAGTCCACACTAGGAGACGAATCGTCTCGAGACGGTCTCAGCGTCTCCCATTTTTTTCGGGAGACACAGACCGTTTCAGGTTTCCAACAACAACAACAGACAACAAAGTTCGTCTCATAACAAATATCGCAGTTCTTGTTGCCTAGTGTGGACTAGGCTTAAGGATTTCACTAGTTGATGATTGCCGTCAATTGACGGAATAAGTGCAGACACTCAGTTATTTTGAGTAAAAGATGACGGAAATGATTGTTGCTCGGGATTATATGGTCGCGATTCGACCAGACCGAACTGAACGCCATAAATTTGATTTCGAGAAAATCGAGTTCGAAGTTCACAGCCCTACCAATTGATACCATTTCATCAGATATCTTATTTAATCATTTTACCATCACATTTAGACTCTTATAAAGCCATCGAGGTTATACCGGTCGATTTCTGATTACACATCAAGCAGAAAACTGAACTTTAATAGCATTATGTTTGCACCCAGTTCACTCTAGTCGAACAAAAATGTTTGAAAAATTGTCATGCACTATCATTTGACTGGGCAATTTGTTCTAAACGTAGGAGCCTACTTATAGGCGGTTTACAAGCAGCACCCAACGAGTATGGCTGATGCTTGAAAAATGTATTTTTTCGTTGAGCCAGAATGAACCGAGCCATACAAATTTCGCACTTTTGAAAAGCGGAATATGTGTGATTTTAACTTACCGGTTGCGTTCTGAACGACAGTAAGCAATAAAATAAAGCATCTTTTATCGTTAAATGTCAAAAATCCTAACATTCCCTTAAATAAATTGGAAAACAAAATTCAAGGGATTCGGTTCAGTCTGGCTGAACGAGATTTTTATAAATGTTAACAATCCGCAACATGCAGTTTTTAGCTACGGGAACGTTTCTTACCATTTAATTTATTAGATATTAGTTCCTGATAAACCGAAGAACCGTTTTGAAAAGAAAAAAACCAACACACATAAGCTTATTTCGCACAAAATCAGTTTCATGACCAAAACATGCTTTTCATCTTCACCTCAAAGCTGGCTCTCAGTTCACTTTGGCGCAACGCATTTTTGCCATTTCCACTGTCTGCAACATTGAAATTTTCTAATAAAATCAGTAAAAATAGTAAAAATGTTCTGATTTTCATTGGATAGGTAGTTTATCATGTTTCGCATCCGTTGCAATAGATAACTCAATTTTTTTCAAATTGGCGTTCAGTTCGGTCTGGTCGAATTGCGACCATATGTAGAATAAAGATAAACAACATGTCAATTTGTCACAAGCGTGGTTTTTGGCTTTGAAAAATACCCTCATCTCGAATAGTTAACATTTAGTGAATACAGTACCGTTCACAATTTTATGTATGTAGTATATATTGGTCCCCCATCGGTAGCAAGATTCAGTCTATGTCTGTGAGGCTTGGCCTTTGAATTTCTTTTAGGTCTTCCACGACAGATGTTTCGTCGAGGTTAGTCATCCAACCTTCCATGACCTACACTGCCCTATTCGCATATGAGTCCCATGTGCATTTTCATCGTTTTTGAGTTATCGCTTCTGGATGGAAAACGCTTCTTTGTGCTCCAATTTACCTAAACAAGCTTTTGTTCGAAGTTTGTTCCAGAAATTTCGAAAAAAATATGACCCCTTGTTGGGTTCCATGTGAAAAATATTCGCATATGAGTCCCATGACCAATATTCAGCGCCAGAGCTTACAATTGTTTTTTAAGTTTATTTCTGTTCATTGTCACATCAAGATTTTCAGAATACATATTATATATTTTTTTTTTTTATTTACAAAAGGTTTTATTAAGGCATTTTACTTATAAAGTTTTTATGTGCCGGGAGTATTTTTCCTAACTTTGGGTTAGTAAGAGGGGGGCCGTAATCGTCGCGGCTACTCAACTGTTAATTCAACTTATTATAGGAAAGGAAAGGGGATTAACTGGGGTCACTTCCAAGAACAGTTTCCGTTAGGGTCCGGTGGTGGCTTCCTGTAGCTGTTGTTTCGATAGCTACCTCAGGGTTTTCGACTTCCTGGCCAGCCTTCTATGTGGTGTTGTAGGACCCGTCGGATGAAAGTTTGTTCTAATAAATAGACGAAACGAGCATTAGATAGAGTACAGACAGAGGGGAAGAGGACTAAAGAACCAAGTCAGACAGTTTGAGATATTTGTAGATGGAATACAAATATTCTAAATCTAAGTTTGCCAAGATGTCTCGAATTGGAACACCAGGTAGTTTACATCGGGTCCTAAGGGTATCCAGTAGCCAAGCCCTCGATCGATCAAACCGTTCACACGTCCACACAACATGATCAATGTCGTGGTAGCCATCCCCACAAACACAAACATTGCTTGCAACTAGTTGTACACGAAACAAATGCGCGTCAAGCCGGCAGTGATTTGACATGAGCCGAGAAACCACGCGAATGAAATCGCGACTCATGTTAAAATGCTTAAACCATGCCTTCGTCGGAACCTTAGGGATAATCGTATGGAGCCAACGTCCCTTTGTGCCATTGTCCCAGCTGAATACATATTATAGTATGACATCATTCTGTTAATTGGTACATTTTTGGCATAATTTGTTCTGTGACTATTGATATAAAATAAATTCCGGTTTCTTAAAGATCTAGTCTGCCCCTACTCGCATAACAGTCCCATATGAATTTTCGTCATTTTTCATCTAGCCTGACAGTTCGTCATTTTGAACATAAGACTTCAATATAAAACAATAAAAAAGAGACTTTGTTCTAGAAATTTCGAAAAAAAATATCAACTCGTGACTGTCCCATATGAAATATACCCTCATAACAGTCCCATATGTGAAATACCACGGATATAGCTACTTTACAATGTTTCTTTCGGTAAAATAATCATTGATTTATCGCTCTAAGTAGTTTCGAAAAGTTTTAACACACTTGATGCCAATTATGCACAATAATTTTCGAAGGCAGGCTTAAAAGAAAGGAAGAAATTTCTTTCTTCGTAAAACTATAAGTCACAACTAAAAATCATGATAAGAGTCCACTTACAACGAATTTTTTCCAAAAGTTTGTTTCTATTTTTGATTCTGCATTTAGAAGATAAAAAAAGATCGAATTGAAGTCTAAGAAAGTAGCTTGGTGAGCAAAACATATTCTGTATGGGACTGTTATGCGAGTAGATTTGATAAGGTCTCGAATATATCCGCATAACAGTCCCATAACAAATAAAAATTAAGCTCCCGACCTTACCAATGGCCCAATTTCGAAAATTTCAGGTCTTACGATTTATTATGACAACCTAGAACACATACTGTTCCGTTGCAGGAAACGGAAAGCTCAAATGTTGATAGGAAATCTTGGTTAGAGTACTGGTAACTCTAACATCGACAACAGTCCAAAGTTCTGGTAACTTCACTGACGTCGATAGGGATAACTTTCTTCACGCTAGAAATTATTAAACCATTTACGATTCAAAAATAACCATTTTTGACCTTTTCCCGGGAAATGCCATTTTATGAGTTCTCCATGAGAACTCATAAAATGACTTTTCGGGGAGAAGTTCGAATATGGTTATTTTTCAACCGAATGAAATTTCTTCGGAGAAGTTGAAAAATGGTTATTTTTCAACCTCAGCGCTATGTGGAATTAAAGCGTCATATAGGGTTATTTTTTCTTGTGTTTAATGTTTGGGATTTTCAAATGAAAAGAAAAGAGATTTTAGAAGTATTGAAGAAATTGCTTCTTATTTTAATTAAATTAAATTTTTGGAGGTTGGGCTGATGTGGAAATTGCACATAGTTTGGTGATTTTAATCTGTGATTTTCGTGATTTTCCTTTAAAGCTGCCGCCACACCTACAGGAAAATTTTAAGTTTCGCGTTTATGGTTTTCGACAATTTTTTCGGGAACATCTTTAATCCGATCTGACTGCAGCTTCTTTTACCATCTGAGACTGTCCAGTTGACTTGGCCTGAACCATTTCTTAGCTATGCTAGCACCGTGTTTAGCTCAATTGCTGGCTTTTCTGCCTCCTCACCGGTTCCCACTAACAGCATCCTCGATGAAAACTAGCCCCTCACAGCTTTCCGGATCTGTCCGAGGCAGATTTTCGACTGCTTTGATCAGCAAAAACTCACCATAAAAATCAGGCACTTTTGTTCCCAACCCGGAACGCGTCAGAAGAAACAGCCGCGATACTATGAACCATTTGTCTTGAATATTATCGCCTATGTGCGAGATTCCGATGAAATGTGAAGGCAAGTTTGAATGTGCTAAAAGTGAATTGAAGATTTTAAATTACAACTCAAAATTTAAATTTATTTACCAACCTTTTCCCAAACCGGATTTTCTACTCGACCGTGTTTGGGTGTAGCTTCTTCATCCGGGTCTTCTCCGCCATCATTCGGGTTTTCATTATGTACGAATGAAAAGATGCCACATCCGGATGAATATTCTCGATACTCTTTAGCCGGAACCACAACCGGGAGCGTCATTCTAGGCTTCTTCATTACAATATTGAAGTGACTTCGACGATGAACCGGCAGATCTTTTCCCGTATTTATCGCGAACTGGAAGCGGAGCTCTCACTTGGCGCACTGAAATTAATTATATTTTTGTTAGTCATCACGTTTAAAATAAATTAAGGATTTTTTTCATTACCTTTTAGAAACTCCTTCATGCTTATTCGATTTTCAAAGACAGATATACTCGAAAACATATATTAATTTAAAAAAAAATTAATTAATTAAAGAACGCGTTCGGCTGCACCAGCAAATACTTTCAAAATGGCGATTAAACATCAAGTTTTTCAACCATTTTCTGGTTATCACTCGAGAACTACTAATATGGTTGAATTTGAAACTAGAAAAATTATTGAAAAATAACCATATTGGCAGTTTTCAAACGAAGGCTTAAAAATGGTTATTTTTGAAGCGTAAATGGTTAAATGGAAATGAGCGTGTTGGTACTTGGATTCACAAAACTACACTTTTGTATTTGGGAACACTTTATTTTCACTTAGGACACGAACTTGAGGATGCACTTATACTCACTGAAATGCGAATAATACTCACTGAAAGGCGGAATAATACTCACTGAAAGGCGGAATAATACTAACTCACAAATTACTCGACTCTGTATTTATATGCTAATGGAATGTTCTGGAAACTACGGAATTATACCACTGAATTACGTGTAGAATATTCTAGATTCTTCTAAGGAATTGTAATGGAACTTTCTAGAATCATCAGAAAATACAATGATACAGGAATGGAACATTCTGGAACCTTCTATGGTAGAACATGTTAAATAGTAATGGAATATTCTGGAACTCTCTATGATGGAACATGCTAGTAACTGAACTTGCTGAACATAGAATCTTCTGAAGTATTCTTCAAGCGTATTGGATTTGAATGCCTTCGTCGGAACCTTAGGGATAATCGTATGGAGCCAACGTCCCTTTGTGCCATTGTCCCAGCTGATTACATATTATAGTATGACATCATTCTGTTAATTGGTACATTTTTGGCATAATTTGTTCTGTGACTATTGATATAAAATAAATTCCGGTTTCTTAAAGATCTAGTCTGCCCCTACTCGCATAACAGTCCCATATGAATTTTCGTCATTTTTCATCTAGCCTGACAGTTCGTCATTTTGAACATAAGACTTCAATATAAAACAATAAAAAAGAGACTTTGTTCTAGAAATTTCGAAAAAAAATATCAACTCGTGACTGTCCCATATGAAATATACCCTCATAACAGTCCCATATGTGAAATACCACGGATATAGCTACTTTACAATGTTTCTTTCGGTAAAATAATCATTGATTTATCGCTCTAAGTAGTTTCGAAAAGTTTTAACACACTTGATGCCAATTATGCACAATAATTTTCGAAGGCAGGCTTAAAAGAAAGGAAGAAATTTCTTTCTTCGTAAAACTATAAGTCACAACTAAAAATCATGATAAGAGTCCACTTACAACGAATTTTTTCCAAAAGTTTGTTTCTATTTTTGATTCTGCATTTAGAAGATAAAAAAAGATCGAATTGAAGTCTAAGAAAGTAGCTTGGTGAGCAAAACATATTCTGTATGGGACTGTTATGCGAGTAGATTTGATAAGGTCTCGAATATATCCGCATAACAGTCCCATAACAAATAAAAATTAAGCTCCCGACCTTACCAATGGCCCAATTTCGAAAATTTCAGGTCTTACGATTTATTATGACAACCTAGAACACATACTGTTCCGTTGCAGGAAACGGAAAGCTCAAATGTTGATAGGAAATCTTGGTTAGAGTACTGGTAACTCTAACATCGACAACAGTCCAAAGTTCTGGTAACTTCACTGACGTCGATAGGGATAACTTTCTTGGTACTTGGATTCACAAAACTACACTTTTGTATTTGGGAACACTTTATTTTCACTTAGGACACGAACTTGAGGATGCACTTATACTCACTGAAATGCGAATAATACTCACTGAAAGGCGGAATAATACTTACTGAAAGGCGGAATAATACTAACTCACAAATTACTCGACTCTGTATTTATATGCTAATGGAATGTTCTGGAAACTACGGAATTATACCACTGAATTACGTGTAGAATATTCTAGATTCTTCTAAGGAATTGTAATGGAACTTTCTAGAATCATCAGAAAATACAATGATACAGGAATGGAACATTCTGGAACCTTCTATGGTAGAACATGTTAAATAGTAATGGAATATTCTGGAACTCTCTATGATGGAACATGCTAGTAACTGAACTTGCTGAACATAGAATCTTCTGAAGTATTCTTCAAGCGTATTGGTATACGCTGGAACACATACCATTAAACGAATTTCATTTATGTTGAAAGTTGTGGTCACAATTTAAAGATGTATTCCAAACAGAAAAAGCTGATTTTCTCGCTTGCTCGTTTTTGCATATGGGACTGTTATGAAAGTAGGGGCAGTAGTGGGAGCATAAAAGTTCAGAATTTCTAAAATTTCAGGAGCATTCACTTTTTGAGTCACAGTATCATTTATGAAGGCTATCATTGCAAACTCTCTTCGTTTTTTCAGTGTATTTAAATTAATAAGCATGCATCGAGATTCATATGATGGAAGGGGTAAAGTCGCAAGCCTATTACTTGCCTTGTAGATAATATTATTAAAATGGACAACGAAGGTTAGTTTGGAGTCCAATAAGATTCCTAAGTCTCTCACTTGACTACACCTTTCAACTATATTTTGACCTAATTTTATTGATGCTTGTTTCATTAGTTGCTTTCTCGAAAATGATATTGTTATGTACGGCGGAATTCCTTGGCTAATTAATAACACTTTTTGATGAGCTTAAGAACTAGGACTTTATTCATTTACGGGTACACTGTCGCTATTCGCAAGACTGTCCCATGTGCATTTTCGTCATTTTTCAGTTTATCTCAAAAATTGTTCAAATGCAGTTAGTTCTTCAATTTAGACTTAAAACTTTCATAACTTTGTTCTCAACATATATGAAAAAAATATCAAGTCATGTCTGTCCCATATGAAATATACCCGCAAAGCTGTCCCATATGTCTATTTATACAGAATGCTTCAAAATTGCTCCTCTAATTTACGTTCATTTTACAAATATTCATACAATGTGTGCGACAAAATAAACATTCATTGAAATTGCGAAAGTTAGACTAGATAAAACAGTACAGTAAAGTTAAGAATAACATTCTCCATAACTTTTACAAGCTAAGTTTAGCCTAATGGGTAAATTCCATCAAACTGTTTTTTTTTTAATTTCGCATGAAGCCTTTTGAATTTCTTTGTAAAACATGGAAAATAGTCAGCTACAAAGTCATATTTTTTAGGTTTTTGTCATGCTGTTACTTGCTGCTTAGACTTTCATAAAATCTATGAACAAATATACGTACCTGGTAACACGTAGCACACGCTTAAGTCATATTGAATTGATTTTTCTCATCAAATATTTGCAGCTAAGATACTTTGCTGTTTCCGATTCAGCATTAATTTAATTTGAAGGTAGTTACAGCAAAAATTATCCATTACAAGATTCGGAACTTTAGCGAAAATCGACGGACAAAATCGAAAAGCGCCACCATCAAATGCTGCGGCAGAAATGCAACTAATTAGTAAAACACGCTAAGGAAAAAAAACCAATTTATAGTACACGGTCGAAAATAACTAGCAGTTTGAGGGTGCATCTGCACGACAAACACACTGAGGTCTTTCTCTACGTGGCCTTGGCTCTCCAGAATTAGCACGGGTTTTCGGTATCAGAGTCTTCAATCGCTATTCAAAGCTTTTTCTTCCTTGGGGGCTGTTCAGATACCACTTGGATAGAAAAATGAGATTTTAGACCCCCTCCTATCCCTCCGTGGACAAGCGTGGAAATTTGTCAAATCCCAACCCGGATGTTCACGTGGACAGATTTGAATTTTTTTTCAAATCTAATTTGAGAGTACTTTACACTACTTTTTGCGTTTTTGTTATTGAAATGGCTGATTTGGAAAATACGAAATAGCACTTCCTGATATAAAATAGTTTTGAAAGTTTAGAATTTCTTATATATCATATTTACCACATGCTTTCAAGTGGCTACTAGTTGTTTAAACTTAAACTGGAAAGCTTTGCAATTTAAGATTTTGATTTAAACATCTTAATAAAACTAAATAAAATTAATCAGCACTTGAATGAATTAAACTAAATTAAATTAAAACCTTGGGAAAAAATTCTGTAATTTATCGAAAATCACCATCCCAATTAAAATAAATATTGGCCACGTCATCAAAACCCTGAATCGCAATATCCTCAGCCCTGTTCCGTGGAATTTGGAATCAATAATCAGGCTCAACGAGATATGCCATACAAATTAGTTATCTGTTTTTATTGAAGACTAGCTGACCCGGTGTGCTTTGCTACACCTTTCAAAAACTGATAAGAGAGCCCCCTCCCCTGTTCTTTCTTTCACCTCCTGCTGAATGGAGGTCGTGATCTTTAATAATCATACCCATTTTTTCGTTCCCGAAAATCCTCACCTCCCTCCTCCTTTGTACCTACTCACTGAAAGTATGTCATATAATCATAGAATCATACCAAAATAATTTTCATGTTAAGTTTTGTCCATTTCTCGGATTTTGTAAAAAAAAAGTTAAATGTAAGCCTCCTCTTCCCCTCCTATATTCCTAATTCTATCATCCTTTTGCAAGAAAGGAATTGTTTCACATAGAAAAAGTATTTTTCGTACTCAAATGCTTTTTGATGCCAAATTTGGTTTCATTTGATCGATTAATTCTCGAGTTATGCAAAAACATTGTATGGAAGCCCCCCTTTCCTCCTTTATATCTTTCCGCTAAAAAAGATGGGGCCTCAATTTATAATAGAAACATTTCTCGTATCCAAATATCCTCACATGCCAAATATGGTTCAATTTGATCCATCAACTCTCTAGTTATACTGAAAATTGTAAGGGAGACCTCTACTCCCCCTTTTCATCCACCTCTTTGAAGGAGTGAGGGATACCAAATATTCATAGAAGAATTTCTCGTACAGAAATATCGTTCCATGCCAAATTTGGCTCCATTTGCTGTTGTAGTTCTTGAGAAATGCAGTAATAACTGTAACAACAATAACAATAACAGTCCCTCCCTCTTTCCTTTCTCCCGCTGGAAAAAGGAAGGGGTCTTAAATAATCATAAGAATATGTCACGTTCCCAAAAACCCGCCCATGCCAAATTTCGTTCCATTTGCTTAATTAGTTATTGAGTTATGTAAAAATTATAAAAAAGGCCCCCTCCCCCCTTTATATCTCCCTACTGGAAAGAGGGAGGGGTCCCAGATAATCATAGTAATATTTGTCGTATTCATATACCCTCCCATGCCAAATTTGGTTCCATTTGCTTTATTAGTTTTTGAGTTATGTATAAAAATATGAAAGAGGGCCCCTCCCCCTTTCTACTGGAAAGAGAGAGGGGTCTCAAATAATCATTGAAATATTTTTCGTATCAAAATACCTATCCATGCCAAATTTTTTTTTACTTTATTCCATTAAAAAAAACCGAAGAAGTTTAAAAAAACTGTTGACGGCCCTATACGGTGTTACAATTCCAGTGTTGTGTGTGTTTGCTTAAAGCACTATGCTATCATTTTATTTTAAGATTTTCGAAGCTGCCTTTGAGGAGGAAGGGAGGGGTAGGAAGTAAAGGATTGGGTTCGATGGTGGGAGGTGGTATAAGGCTTGGATTAGGATGCATTAAGGAGGATACTTTAAAAAATCCCACACCAGGTTGCACACGGTGTTGAAGACCATTTCCTGTCCTCTCCTCTCAAGAGCCCATAGTAATGACAAGATATACCGCGCTTGCCACGCGTTACTTTGGTAGAAGTACAATTTCTTGGGAGGTCCGTGCAGTATAAAGATTGTGATTTTGGTTTGAGAAGCACAGTAAAATCACACCCCTCCACTGCCATACTATCTATGTACAGTATGGTTTCGTAAGAGTGGGTGGACCCTACTGTGCTGAGAGTCATTAATGTTTGGCTGGTTAGTATTTGAATGTAGGAACATTTTTACTTTATTCTTAAATACGGTAAAACTAGGTGTACTTTTTATTTCGTTAGGTAACGAGTTGAATATGCTTATACCTTTGTTCACTACACTGTTTTGAGCAAATGAAGTTCGAAATCGTCTAGTAAGGAGATTAACATGAGCCGAACTTCTCGTGTAATGTGAACGAATTTCTGATGTAAGTGTAACATCTAGTTGGTGTTTGATAATGTTATTCAAAACTTTGCAGATATACAAACACAATTCGAGCATAATTAGCATATCTAAAGATAGCACTCTGGAATTATAAAGCTGAATAGTAGGATGTAGTAAAGGAAGGTTTCTTATAATCTTTATGGCTTTATTTTGCAAGATACGGATAGGTTGCAAATTCATGCTAGCACTGCTACCCCATATGGAGTTCATATACGCAATATGAGGGTGGATAAAAGCAAAGTATATATTCCAAGCAGTACTTTCAGTTATAATTGACCGTGTTTTTTTCAGCGCAAATAGGTATGGTGTTATTTTAGAGCAAACCTTTTTTGTTTGAATATTCCATTTCATATTTTCGTCTACATACAGACCTAAATATTTTACTGTATTAACTTGTTGCACTAGAGATCCTCGCACAGAGATCTGTAGGGTTTGGGTATTACCTCGAAGGTTAAATAATATGAAGTTAGTTTTTTTCAGGTTCATTTCCATATGATTAGATAGGAAATAGTCGACTAATATTTCAAGATCATGTTCTATGCTTCGTTTTAATGTAACCAAATCTTCAGAATTATATAAGATTGTAGCATCATCAGCATAAAGCTGCAGCTTCCCTACTAGGGGCAATGTGAAAATGCTATTGATGTAAATGATAAACAACAATGGACCCAAAATGGATCCTTGAGGAACTCCGTGTTTGATAGTCTGTAGTGAACTGGTAATGTTGTTAATTTTTACTGCTTGTTTTCGATTGTGTAGATAGGATTGCATAAAGAGCTGAGCTTCATCAGAAAAATCAATATCAGAGAGCTTTTTGACCAGTAACTTATGGTGAACAGAGTCAAAAGCTTTTTTAACATCTATAAATACACATGCTACAAATTTAGCGTTGTCTAATCCACTTGAGATTCCATCTACTAGGTTGATGGCAGCAGATAAGGTATTAGACTTCGGTACGAAACCATATTGATTGGGGTGAATAATATTATTTACGATACAAAAATCTTGTATCTGTGCATATAATATTTTCTCGAAGGGTTTGGAGAACGCATTAAGTACTGATATCGGACGGTAATTGCCAAGAGCAGTTTTATCGGCCGATTTATAAACTGGTATTACTTTTGCAAGTTTCAAAATATCAGGGAAATTACTATTGATTATACAGTCATTTATAAGAGCCGTATACTTTGAAAGGTAGAACCTTTTGAATTTTTTCATAAATTTCGTTGAAATTCTGTCCAAGCCAGTGGCTGCATTGTTATCAAGTTCATCAATGAAATTTGAAATACGGCTTTGCAGTACAGTAGAAAAATTAAATTTAGGATGTAGAACGTTTCTGTCTAAGACAAATGATTCCGTTGGTTCGGGAATTGCATCACATACATCAAGGTAGTAATTATTAAATGCATTAGCTACTTTTGTCTCATCTGAAACCAAATCGTTATTGATAGTGATTGTATATTTAAATGTATCCTTTGTTCCTGATTTGTTGAAAACTAATTCGTTTATTTGTTGCCACAGCAATTTAGGATTTTTCAAGTTATTCTGAATTTTAGAATCGTAGTGATGTTTTTTAGAGAGTTTAATTTTATTGCTCAACAAGTTTCGGATCCGTTTATATTCGGATTCAATCGTTCTATCGTTTTTTAGAGCATCGTACAATTTTCGCTTTTTTGAAATCAAGCACAAGATTTCCTGTGTTATGTATGGTTTTTTAGTTTTATTTTTGTTTCTGATAGGTATTGTTTTTGTATTAAGTGCAACTATATTTCCATAATGATCAATGAAACGTTCAAAGTTTTCAACATAATCCACATTAAGATCCGAGTCAGATATATTATCATAGTTTGTTTTTTTGTAAATTCAAAGCCATATGATTTTGGTGAAAAAAAGTTATCAGGATATTTATGTCATGCAAAATGAATTCTTTCAGCATGCTGATGTTGTCCACTATGTACAACAGAGTTGCATCATCCGCAAATAGCTGTAGTTTACCTTTCAGAGGTTTATCAAAAATGTCATTTATGTACATAATGAACAATAAGGGTCCCAAGATAGAACCTTGTGGTATACCGTATTTAATTTGTTTTCTGCTACTTTTATTGGAGTTTATTATCACAATTTGTTGTCTGTTAATTAAATAAGATTCAATTAGTTTTCTGGCATTTTCTGAGAAGCCAAAGCATTTTAGCTTTTTTACTATAGAATCGGATGACTCACACAATCAAAAGCTTTTCGAATATCAATGAAAACGCATGCAACAGTCTTTTTTTCATCAAGACTTTCCGAGATTTTACTAATAAGGCTTGCACATGCACTTAGTGTGTTTGATTTGGGAACAAAACCAAATTGATTTGCATTAATTAGATTATGTTGTGTACAATGCTGTTCTATTTGATTGAACAAAAGTCTTTCGAAAGGTTTAGAAAGAGCGTTAAGAACAGAAATGGGTCTGTAATTAGTAACGTTCGTTTTATCACCACTTTTAAAAACCGGAACAACTTTGGCACATTTCAGAACTTCTGGAAATGAATTTGAACTTATGCTCTGATTAACAAGTTCTGTATATTTATCAATATACTAGCTGATCTCATACGAACTCCGTTTCGCTTTCAACTTGGAATATGTCATGAATAGTTTGTAGAAAAGTCAAATGCCAAGCCTTTTCCAGATGCACTTCTGAATTCATTGTTAAGCAATTATTGCAAATATATTGGATAATCACTTTGTCTGTCATCTGCTACTAAATTTGAAATCAGTAATCAATTGACCGTGCCAAAAACCACGTTTATAAATTTTGACTAAATCATTGCATAACAACTTAATTATTGCCAAAAAGCTAAACTCCTTTCGGGGGCTCATATATAATCTTTGATCTGAAATCGATTGCCCTTCCCTCAAAACTCCCGTGTGCAAATTTTCAAAACAATCCATCGTAAAATAACGTCAATATTGCTAAAAACAGTGAAATATTAATTAACTAGCTTATTTTACCCGGCCTTGCTCGGGTTCACAAAAAATATAAATCAAAATGAGTCGTTTGATTTTTCGAAATATTGAAAGCTTTATATGTATCATTTTAAGAAATTTGGCTCATGTTTGGCCATGTATGTTTTGTAAGTCTTTTGAAAGCTTTTACTGAGATTATTCACTGTGTTTATCGATTTATTTTATTTTTTTAAGAGGCATATAGTTTTGAGGATTATCAATAGAATTTCAAAGTAATTTTCTTTCCCTTTCCCTATCACGAAATTTTTTTTTTTTAACCCACCTTTTTTCTAAGAAGCTCGAATAGATTTAGCCTTTAATTTTTTAAATGCAAATGATAAATTAATTTTCTATCTTTCCCATCCTCCATTCGATGAAAATCTCTTTTGGAGATTATCCCACTTTTCAAGATGGATGATCTACTTGTACAATGGTATATTTAAGTTTTACTCCCTTAAAAATTTCCAGAAAACACTTCCGAACCTTGTTGAACTATGTTTAAGGCTTATTTTGCATGTTTTTTATTGTATGTGTGCTTTTTTCGCTTTTTAGTTGAACACTGTTTTATGATTAGTTTTTCTTAAATGTAGAAAGTTTTACTTAAAGTTTCTTGGAGTTATCGAAAATAAATCATCTCTGAACCGAAATTACCATTTAAATGTTATGGTAATGATCTTATTTGAGTTCTATTTAAGTTTTTATACTCGGACACAATCATTCTATTAATTATTTTGAAGAGTGATCAATTTTAAAATTCTTTGATATCATTTGTTTGAACTCGCATTACCAAACGATTTTTTTCCAAATTGGATGGTAGAATTGAACACATTGATGGCCAAAAATAAATTAAAAGTTATAAATTGGTCAATGAAATAGAATTGTATAAAGCTTAAAATCTCAGATTTATTTATCTAATAAAATTTCTACTCCCCCGTTTAAATTTCCCGGCGGCTATCAAAGCATTGAAATTGCAGCCTTCAACGTATAACTCTGAATCTTATTAATTTTTCTTTCTTTATAAGGAATCCTAAAAATATGAAAATGGTTGGTTCTTAAAAGCTGGAGTCTATGAAAACGCTGTTCATTATTTTTTCAGCCTCCAGTCCAAATAGTTATTCACTGTTCACTTTTCAGTTTACTGTGTATCCTTGTAGACTCTCAAAGCCCCCGGGCGGCGGTAGGGAGCACTTTGAAAACCACTGAAATTCTAGTCAATATATTCCTAACAGGGTAATTGTATTTTTCAATCCTTAATTAAGGCTCATTATTGCAATCAAATACCTCGTACCAGTACCACGTGCTTTTAACAGTAGAAGGAAAAAATCTCGCCAAAAACTTCGCTATGAATTTTTAAATCGCTAGCAGGCTTTGATTTGCTATCTAGTACACGTGGACTCTGGATGGTCGTTTCAAATGCCCAGCCCATGGTGATAGTGAAAACAACCCCGCCAAAGAAAATGAAAATCGGTTGGCAAAATGGGTGCCATGACTTTTGATTCGTGTGAATAAAAACGAAAGTTGTATGAAAGGGTCCCTTTTCTTAGGTGGGAGGGGCTCAAAACTATTACTAAAACCTTACCATGGTCCAAACACATAACTGTACCAAATTTCAGGCTGATCGGTTCAGCGGTGTGGATTTGTATAAGGTGCATACAAACATATATAGTCAACTCATCTTTATATATTAGATATGGACGACCCCTTTCGTCGACCCCTGGCTAAATATTTGACACCTGCAATCGATTGCTTGTCCCTGAAAACTACCGTGTGCAAATTTTCATCCCAATCCGATGTGTAATAACGACGATAATGCAAAAATATTTAAAGGTTTATATGGACGACCCCTTTTGCCTGCCGCTTACACTGAATTTAATACCTGAAATCCAATGCTCATCTCTCAAAACTCTCGTGTACCAATTTTCATCTGAATCCGATGTATAATAACGACAATATCGTATCAACAGTGAATAGTTAATATTGACGACCCCTGATTTTAGTTTGAATAAGTGAAATCAGTTGTTTGTACCTAATAACTCTTATG